>NC_050181.1:31031606-31136606 GCF_008315115.2 Sander lucioperca
GAGGATCTCACCCAACACTCCTGCAGGCTCTACAGCAGAACTGGGCACTATCAGTCCCTGTTTCTCAGTCCCTTGGGAAAATGAATTTCCCACCCCTGCTCCATAGGCTGAGGTCCACGCCCTGAGAGAAGAGCTGAGGGATCATCATGTCATTCTCAATTAGTAGTTGGAATATCCAATGTAAATAATTTAGATATCATCATTCTATATGAAACATGGAACCATTCATAATTACTATCTAATTGTCCTAATAAATACATTGAATTTTCTGTACCTTCTGTAATAAATAACAATGTTGTTGAGATTCAGGGGGAACATTAATTTGGCATAAAGCACAATATAAAATGATAACTCACCATTGGATAAAAATCAACAGAGGTATAGTTAATAGCAACAGAGGTATATATTTATGTGCAATCTATATCCCACCCTCAAACTCCCCCTATTACACTGAGGAGATGTTCAAGAACTTCAAAAGGAAATAATTAATTTCCAGTCATTTTCCAATCATTGGCATCTTAACATGCGGAGATCTCAACGCAAGAACTGGAAAAGAGAAAGACTACATCGAAGTAGATGGAAACAAACACATATTCAGCCAAATTTCCCCAGTCCCAGCTCACACAATACCACAAAGACAAAGTTTTGATAATATTATAAACAAAAACGGAAAACAAGTTCTCCAGATATGCGAAAGCCTGGGCTTATACATCGTTAATGGAAGGACCAGTGATATTATAAACACTTTTTTTTCTGAGGTCATATTTTCAAGGCTCTTTGTCATAGGTGCATTCTTATATTTTCAGTTGATAGGCAACATCCCAAATTAACAGTAGGTGTCTTCATTGTACTTCTGTCTCAATTTCCGTTGCCTGGAGATCCACTTAAATAAAAACTGGCTCATCTTACCCCACTCTCCCCTACCAATACACAACAGTTCATATTATGTTCTACTATTTTAAGATACATGCATCTGGAAAGTCTCACACAATTAAGATGTACTTTGACTGAAAGTAAAGTCTGTATTTGCATGAAATGGTCTGGGCTAAGCCCCGGATGTCCTTCAATGCTGGAAACGCCTCTGGCCCCAGCAACACTCAGTAGTTGGGAACTTCACCAGTTAGAGGAAAGGGTGAAAGACTACCAAAACCCCCTAGATACAGAAATATCACTAATAGAAATACAGAGCCAACTGCAATTCAATTTCAATTCAATTTTATTTATAGTATCAAATCATAACAAGAGTTATCTCGAGACACTTTACAGATAGAGTAGGTCTAGACCAAACTCTGTACTTTACGAAGCCCCAACTATTACAGTGGTTGCCTCAAGAGCAAGCATTAGCAGTAGCTATTGCGACAGTGGCAAGGAAAAACTCCCTTTTTTTTTGTTAGGAAGAAACCTCGGACAGACCCAGACTCTTGGTAGGCGGTGTCTGACGGCACCAGTTGGGGGAGTGGTGAATGGTGGCAATAATAGTCATAATAAAGATAGTGAAGCAGTGATCACAATGGTAGTCATAGTAGTTCATGTCATAGTAGGGCACAGCAGGGCGTTACGGGGTGTAGTGTGGCACAGCAGCCTGGGTGGACGCGGTTGGACGCGGCAGGACGCAGTCGGACACTGCGGGGAAACGCAGAGCGTAGCAGGGTGTAGTAAGTCCATAGCATCAGCTGCACCCAGGACCCCGGTGTAGGTGCCACCCAATTCCAAGGCGATGTTCTGGGTGAAGAAGAAGCAAAGGGACTCCGGGGAGAAAACTCCCCAGAGCTAGGTTAGTAACAGGCATTTCTGGGACTAAGATGCACACAAAAGGAGACAAGTGAAAAGAGAGAAGAGGGAGCGGCTCATTGTGTCCTTGGAAGGAGCTTCCCACAGCAGTCTAGAGTTATAATAGCATAACTAAGAGAGGCAGGCTAAAGAGAGGGGCCCTGGACCGGGCTCGTACTCTCCCCTGCCGGAACGGGCTTGTACTTCCTGCCTCCCTCTACTCTACTCTACTATGCTGCAACTCCTCACTCCCTAACTATAAGCTTTATCAAAGATGATGGTTTTCAGTTTATTCTTAAATGTGGCGACGGTGTCAGCCCCCCGAACCCAAGTTGGGAGCTGGTTCCACAGGAGAGGAGCCTGGTAGCTGAAGGCTCTGGCTCCGATTCTACTTTTAGAGACTCTAGGAACCACAAGTAGCTCTGAGTTCTGGGAGCGCAGTGCTCTAGTGGGACAATAAGGTACTAAAAGCTCTTCTATGTATGATGGTGCTTGACCATTTAGTGCTTTGTAGGTCAGGAGAAGGATTTTAAATTCAATCCTGGATTTTACAGGAAGCCAATGCAGAGAAGCTAATACAGGAGAAATGTGATCTCTTTTGTTAGTTCTTGTCAGAACACGTGCTGCAGCATTCTGGATCAGCTGGAGGGTCTTGAGGGACTTATTTGAGCAGCCTGATAGTAAAGAATTACAGTAGTCCAGCCGGGAAGTTACGAATGCATGGACTAGTTTTTCAGCATCGTTTTGAGACAGGATGTTCCTGATTTTGGCAATGTTACGAAGATGGAAAAAGGCTGTTCTTGAGGTTTGTTTTAAGTGGGCGTTAAAGGATAGATCCTGGTCAAAAATGACTCCTAGATTTCTGACAGTAGTGCTGGAGGCCAGGGCAATACCATCTAGGGTAGCTATATATTTAGATAATGAAGTTCGGTGGTGCTTGGGTCCCAGCACAATAACTTCCGTTTTGTTTGAGTTCAACATCAGAAAATTGTGGGTCATCCAGGATTTTATATCTTTAATGCACGCTTGAAGTTTAGCTAACTGACCGCTTACGTCTGGCTTGATTGACAGATATAATTGGGTGTCGTCTGCGTAACAGTGAAAGTTAATTGAGTGTTTCCTAATAATATTGCCTAGAGGAAGCATATATAAAGAGAATAGAATTGGTCCAAGCACTGAGCCTTGAGGAACGCCATGGCTAACTTTAGCGTATTTGGATGGTTTATCGTTAATATTAACAAATTGGGATCGCTCAGAAAAATAGGACTTAAACCAGCTTAGTGCGATTCCTTTAATGCCAACTAAATGTTCCAGTCTCTGTAAGAGGATGGTATGGTCAATAGTGTCGAATGCAGCACTAAGATCTAATAAGACAAGTACGGAGACAAGTCCTTTGTCAGCAGCAGTTAGAAGGTCGTTAGTGATTTTCACCAGTGCCGTCTCTGTGCTATGATGCATTCTAAATCCTGACTGAAAGTCTTCAAATAGACTATTTCTATGCAGAAAGTCACACAATTGATTAGCGACTACCTTCTCAAGGATTTTGGAGAGAAACGGGAGGTTAGATATAGGTCTATAGTTGGCTAAGACCTCAGGGTCGAGGGTGGGTTTTTCAGAATAGGTTTTATCACAGCTACTTTAAAAGACTGCGGTACGTGACCCGTTAATAAGGACATATTGATCGTATCTAGTAATGTGGTGTTGACCACGGGTAGTGCTTCTTTAAGTAGCTTCGTTGGAATGGGGTCTAAGAGACAGGTAGTTGGCTTAGCTGAAGAGACCCTTAACATTAATTGTTGGAGGTCTAAAGGATAAAAGCCGTCTAAATAAGTATCAGGTCTTATCGTTCTCTCTAGCCCTCCTGCGCCCAATGGTGAGTCGTTGGAAGCTGTGGGCAGAAGGTGATGAATTTTTTCTCTAATTGTTATAATTTTATCATTAAAAAAGGTCATGAAGTCATCACTGCTCAGAGCTATAGGAATAGATGGCTCAATAGAGCTGTGACTATCTGTCAGCCTGGCTACAGTGCTGAAAAGAAACCTTGGGTTGTTCTTATTTTCTTCTATTAGTGTTGAGTAATAGTCTGATCTGGCATTTCTGAGGGCCCTCCTATAATTTTTTAGACTATCTTGCCAATCCACACGAGATTCTTCCAGTTTGGTGGAACGCCATTTACTTTCAAGTTTTCGTGAGATTTGTTTTAATTTGCGAGTTTGGGAGTTATACCAAGGTGCTAGTTTCCTTTCCTTCATCATCTTCTTTTTGAGAGGAGCAACCGAGTCTAAAGTAGTCCGTAGGCAGGCCGTAGCAGCGTCTACAAAGTTGGGAGGGACTAGAGTTAACATAACAGTCCTTAACATAACAGTCCCCGCATGATAAAAACTCTGAGAATTCAGATAAAAACTCAGAATATGGACCTGGTGCTCGGTAAACAACAACGAATATAATTGGCTGTACTGTTTTCCATGTTGGGTGTTGAAGATTAAGAACAAGGCTTTCAAACGAGTTATAATTTAGTTTAGGTTTAGGATTAATTAACAGGCTCGAGTCAAATATGGCTGCAACTCCCCCTCCTCGGCCTGAGCCTCGTGGAATTTGGGTATTATTATGACTGGGAGGAGTGCCTTCGTTTAAACTAACATATTCGTCATGGCCCAGCCAGGTTTCGGTGAGGCAGAATAAATCAATGTGGTTATCTGATATCAATTCGTTTACCAATAATGCTTTCGATGACAGAGATCTAATATTTAATAGTCCACATTTGATTTTCCTATTCTGTTCTGTCGTTGCAGTGGTTGTTTTAATTCCAATTAGGTTGTTTAGTATAGCACCTCTTTTGTTAGCGTTTGGTTTAAACGGTCTCAGTCGGGGGACAGACACGGTGGTTATGGGATTATGAATGGGTGATTGCTCTGAAGGGAGCACAGAGGGGCGTATAGCGCTGTATCTCTGATTATTGACTTTGGGAGAGTGTGTCTGGTCAGTGTGCTTGTGGGAGTGTTTACGGGATGTAAACAGTCAATCAGAGGTCTGGGTATGCAGGGCGTGGTGCAAATTTCCACGTAGCATCTGGCTTCCGCGTGTATTGGGATGAATCCCATCCCTGCTGAACAGGGAGCCACGTTCCCAAAACAGATTGAAGTTGTCAATAAAACCTATCCTGTGAATACTGCATGTGAGCTGGAGCCAGGTGTTAAGGGAGAGTAGTCTGCTAAAGAGGCCTGATCCGCGACCTAGAGATGGAAGTGGGCCCGAAATAAAAACCGACTTCCCAGTGCTTTTTAAAGCCTCAATGAGAGTGGTAAAGTCTCGCCTTGTGCGCTCACACTCCTGAATCCGAGTGGACATGTCGTTATGTCCACAATGGACCACGATGCGTTTGATAGAGGTCGGAAATGAGGGTATCAGGTCCATAACTTTAGCCAGGATGTCTGCAACTTTGGCTCCGGGAAAACAGTGTGTGACAGCATTATGAAACCGTAGGTCTCTAGTGATGGAGTCCCCAATAATTACTGTGGTTAGGGGGAAGAGCGGACGAGGAGTGGGGGGGTGTGGGTAGCCGGTGACGGGAGCAAAACAGTCAGTGTCGGTTTCAGATGGGCAGGGAAAAGAAGAGGAAGATTGCTTACCGTTCGGTTGTGGAGATTGTTTTTGAGGAACGTTGTCATTTGGCCGATCCAGGCAGTGTAGGCCACCGGACCGTCTGACTACCGCATCCCTCAGAAGCTTTCGCCGCGCGGTAGCAATCGTCTTCCGTGACGACGGCTGGTCAGTCTGCTTTGAAGCGGGGCGAGCCCGGTGAGCCGCACTGGCCACCACCGGCTCCGACTCCGACAAAGCATTGAAGCGGTTGGAGAGGCTGAGGGCAGGAGGCGATGGAGCCCTACCCGAGGCTCTCTTTCGGCCGCAAACCACCTCAGTCCAGGGTGGCTTGATAACCGGTGTCGAGCAGGACGATGGCCGTGGGCAGGCAGCTGGGTCCCATGGCGCGGTATCCTGGAAGGCCGCCGAGAGAGATGAGATCCGGAGCGACTGATTATGAGCCACGTCCAAGCAGGCGGTTAACAAAGCATCTTTGGTTTTTAAGTCCTCGGAAAGCCGACGAACATCTTCCTTGAGGTCAGCAATTTCTTTGTTTGTATTATTGAACAACGAGGAAATCCTGAGGGGGAGTGGGGACTCGCCAGGTGTAGAGGTTGCCATGAAGCTAGCGTTAGTTTAGCCGGTAGGCCTAGTCTTGATAAATTAGCGTGAGGCTAATACTTACTTACACGTAAAAATGTATCTTTGGTTTTAAAAACACTTTATTAGTATAATAAAAACTAGGCGATAGAGCCGACTGTTAGGTAGGAGGTTGAAGGCAGCTGCCGGCTGCCTCGTCCCCGCCGACTGCTGTCGCTCTGCAGGCTCTGAAGGCTGGAAAGACTTGTGGAGTGGACAGCATCTGCCCTGAGATGCTAAAGCACAGTACCCCTACACTGCAGGCAACCCTCCACAAGCTGTTCAACCTTGTTCTGGAGTCTGGTTATTTCCCTGAGATCTGGAACCATGGACTCATCACCCCTATTTTCAAAAAATTGTGAGAGATTGGACCCTAACAATTTATTTTATTTACTTATTAATTTTATTTGTTACGAACCATTTACAGAGGCATTTGTGTGAACAGTAGTCTGGGGGAAGTTTTCTGCAGTATTATTAAAGCCCGAATACTGTCCTTCCTTACCAAGCACAATGTCTTAAGTAAAAATCTAATTGGCTTTTTCCCAAAATATCATACGTCAGACCACATTTACACTCTGCACACCCTTATTAAAAAGTACACCAAAAATAAAAATGGGAAAATATTTGCGTTCACATTACTTTTTCATGAATATTTACCTCCACCATCAATTCCTTTTGGCTTGAAATTTTACATTTGCACTACCATGAACTGGGTTAGACGCTCCATATTCATGCGCCATCTTGAAATATGTTAGCCGGTAAGGGACATACAGGACATACTGCTCCACCTTTCGCGTTTTCGCTGTCACATGAACTCACAGGTGCTGCTAATGCTGCTAATGGGTATCGTAGCTTCCAGCCACCGGCAAGTTTGAAGAAGGAAACATGGATGACAACATGTATTCAAAATCCAAATTTCCGGAACAGGAGTCTTCCCCTTCGCCCAGAAAAAGAAAAAGGATATTAAAAAGAGCAAGAGAGCGGCTTTTTGAAGCGTGAAGGCTACCGTATAATCTCAACGCTAGATGGGAGAAATTCCTACACATTGGACATTTGATTCAATATGGCATGAAGGGGTTTTTTATGAACTTATTGAAAGTGGTATTGGGGTTAAAGTTTATGACACTATTAAATCACTGTACTCGGAAAATTAATTTGCAGTTAAAATTGGCTCCAAAAGAACAGAATTCTTTAAACAAGGGCGTGGAGTGAGACAGGGATGCAGTTTGAGACTATGTTTAGATGGAAACAATCTGAAGAGAAAACGCAAAAGTTGCATTGTGTTCTCGCTTTTTATTCCACGTTTAGACAAGCATTTTGGGGGGGGAATCTGGTGACGCAATTCAAACCAAATTTCAACAACAAAACAACCAACAAAAGCTGACAGTTCTGTCTGGACAGACGAGGAGGTGGAGTTATTGCTCCAAACAATGCACACACGGTTCTACATTGAATTACACCCAGTGCAAGACCCCCTTCGATATATATATATGTCATACACATTACTGAGGGGTTGAGGTTAATGTTTGGTTTCCTGCATAGAATGAAACATAATTAAGTGTTGAAAAGATACATTTTTACGTGTAAGTAAGTATTAGCCTCACGCTAATTTATCAAGACTAGGCCTACCGGCTAAACTAACGCTAGCTTCATGGCAACCTCTACACCTGGCGAGTCCCCACTCCCCCTCAGGATTTCCTCGTTGTTTAATAATACGAACAAAGAAATTGCTGACCTCAGGGAAGATGTTCGTCGGCTTTCCAAGGACTTAAAAACCAAAGATGCTTTGTTAACCGCCTGCTTGGACGTGGCTCATAATCAGTCGCTCCGGATCTCATCTCTCTCGGCGGCCTTCCAGGATACCGCGCCATGGGACCCAGCTGCCTGCCCACGCCCATCGTCCTGCTCAACACCGGTTATCAAGCCACCCTGGACTGAGGTGGTTTGCGGCCGAAAGAGAGCCTCGGGTAGGGCTCCATCGCCTCCTGCCCTCAGCCTCTTCAACCGTTTCAATGCCTTGTCGGAGTTGGAACCGGTGGCGGCCAGTGCGGCTCACCGGGCTCGCCCCGCTTCAAAGCAGACTGACCAGCCATCGTCACGGAAGACGATTGCTACCGCGCGGCGAAAGCTTCTGAGGGATGCGGTAGTCAGACGGTCCGGTGGCCTACACTGTCTGGATCGGCCAAATGACAACGTTCCTCAAAAACAATCTCCACAACCGAACGGTAAGCAATCTTCCTCTTCTTTTCCCTGCCCATCTGAAACCGACACTGACTGTTTTGCTCCCGTCACCGGCCATCCACACCCCCCCACTCCTCGTCCGCTCAACCCCCCTAACCACAGTAATTATTGGGGACTCCATCACTAGAGACCTACGGTTTCATAATGCTGTCACACACTGTTTTCCTGGAGCCAAAGTTGCAGACATCCTGGCTAAAGTTATGGACCTGATACCCTCATTTCTGACCTCTATCAAACGCATCGTGGTCCATTGTGGACATAACGACATGTCCACTCGGATTCAGGAGTGTGGGCGCACAAGGCGAGACTTTACCACTCTCATTGAGGCTTTAAAAAGCACGCTTCTTTAGTAGACTACTCTCCCTTAACACCTGGCTCCAGCTCACATGCAGCATTCACAAGATAGGTTTTAGTGACAACTTCAATCTGTTTTAGGAACGTGGCTCCCTGTTCAGCAGGGATGGGATTCATCCCAATACACGCGGAAGCCAGATGCTACGTGGAAATTTGCACCACGCCCTGCATACCCAGACCTTTGATTGACTGTTTGCATCCCGTAAACACTCTCACAAGCACACTGACCAGACACACTCTCCCAAAATCAATAATCAGAGATACAGCGCTACACGCCCCTCTGTGCTCCCTTCAGAGCAATCACCCATTCATAATCCCATAACCACCGTGTCTGTCCCCCGACTGAGACCGATTAAACCAAACGCTAACAAAAGAGGTGCTATACTAAACAACCTAATTGGAATTAAAACAACCACTGCAACGATAGAACAGAATAGGAAAATCAAATGTGGATTATTAAATATTAGATCTCTGTCATCGAAAGCATTATTGGTAAACGAATTGATATCAGATAACCACATTGATTTATTCTGCCTCACCAAAACCTGGCTGGGCCATGACGAATATGTTAGTTTAAACGAAGCCACTCCTCCACGTCATAATAATACCCAAATTCCACGAGGCTCAGGCCGAGGAGGGGGAGTTGCAGCCATATTTGACTCAAGCCTGTTAATTAATCCTAAACCTAAACTAAATTATAACTCGTTTGAAAGCCTTGTTCTTAATCTTCAGCATCCAACATGGAAAACAGTACAGCCAATTATATTTGTTGTTTACCGAGCACCAGGTCCATATTCTGAGTTTTTATCTGAATTCTCAGAGTTTTTATCATGTGTAGTCCTTAAATCAGACAAAGTACTTATTGTAGGTGATTTTAATATCCATGTGGACGTTGACAGCAATAGCCTTAGTACTGCTTTCAATTCACTGCTAGATTCAATTGGTTTCAGTCAGAGGGTGCATAAGGCCACGCACTGTTTTAACCACACCCTCGACCTTGTGCTAGAATATGGCATCAAAATTGACGATTTAATAGTATTTACTTAGAATCCTTTATCAGACCATTTTTTAATAACTTTCGAATTCCTACTACCAGACTATACAAAATTAAATAAAAGTTTCTACACTAGATGCTTATCTGACAGTACTATAGCTAAATTTAAGGAAGATATTCTAACAGCATTTAACTCAATGTCATGCCTTAATATAACAGAGGACTCTTATGTTAACTTTAGTCCCTCCCAACTTGATAACTTTGTAGACGCTACTACGGCCTGCCTACGGACTACTTCAGACTCGGTTGCTCCTATCAAAAAGAAGATGGCGGTGCAAAGGAAACTAGCACCTTGGTATAACTCCCAAACTTGCAAATTAAAACAAATCTCACGAAAACTTGAAAGCAAATGGCGTTCCACCAAACTGGAAGAATCTCGTGTAGATTGGCAAGATAGTCTAAAAAATTATAGGAGGGCCCTTAGAAATGTCAGATCGGACTATTACTCAATACTAATAGAAGAAAATAAGAACAACCCAAGGTTTCTTTTCAGCACTGTAGCCAGGCTGACAAAGAGTCATAGCTCTGTTGAGCCATCTATTCCTATAGCTCTGAGCAGTGATGACTTCATGACCTTCTTTAATGATAAAATTATAACAATTAGAGAAAAAATTCATCACCTTCTGCCCACAGCTTCTAACGGCTCACCATTGGGCGCAGGAGGGCTAGAGAGAACGATAAGACCTGATACATATTTAGACGGCTTTTATCCTATAGACCTCCAACAATTAATGTTAAGGGTCTCTTCAGCTAAGCCAACTACCTGTCTCTTAGACCCCATTCCAACGAGGCTACTTAAAGAAGCACTACCCGTGGTCAACACCACATTACTAGATACGATCAATATGTCCTTATTAACAGGTCACGTACCGCAGTCTTTTCAAGTAGCTGTGATAAAACCTATTCTGAAAAAATCCACCCTTGATCCTGAGGTCTTAGCCAACTATAGACCTATATCTAACCTCCCCTTTCTCTCCAAAATCCTTGAGAAGGTAGTTGCTAATCAATTGTGTGACTTTCTGCATAGAAATCGTCTATTTGAAGACTTTCAGTCAGGATTTAGAATGCATCATAGCACAGAGACGGCACTGGTGAAAATCACTAACGACCTTCTAACTGCTGCTGACAAAGGACTTGTTTCCATCCTTGTCTTATTGGACCTTAGTGCTGCCATCGACACTATCGACCATACCATCCTGTTACAGAGACTGGAACATTTAGTTGGCATTAAAGGAATTGCACTAAGCTGGTTTAAGTCCTATTTTTCTGAGCGATCCCAATTTGTTAATATTAATGCTAAACCATCCAAATACGCTAAAGTTAGCCAACCAATTCTATTCTCTTTATATATGCTTCCTCTAGGCAATATTATTAGGAAACACTCAATTAACTTTCACTGTTACGCAGACGACACCCAATTATATCTGTCAATTAAGCCAGACGAAAGCGGTCAGTTAGCTAAACTTCAAGTGTGCATTAAAGATATAAAATCCTGGATGACCCACAATTTTCTGATGTTAAACTCAAACAAAACGGAAGTTACTGTGCTGGGACCCAAGCACCACCGAACTTCATTATCTAAAGAAATAGCTACCCTAGATGGTATTGCCCTGGCCTCCAGCACTACTATCAGAAATCTAGGAGTCATTTTTGACCAGGATCTATCCTTTAACGGCCACTTAAAACAAACCTCAAGAACAGCCTTTTTCCATCTTCGTAACATTGCTAAAATCAGGAACATCCTATCTCAAAACGATGCTGAACAACTAGTCCATGCATTTGTTACTTCCCGGCTGGACTACTGTAATTCTTTACTATCAGGCTGCTCAAATAAGTCCCTCAAGACCCTCCAGCTGATCCAGAATGTTGCAGCACGTGTTCTGACAAGAACTAAGAAAAGAGACCATATTTCTCCTGTATTAGCTTCTCTGCATTAGCTTCCTGTAAAATCCAGGATTGAATTTAAAATCCTTCTCCTGACCTACAAAGCACTAAATGGTCAAGCACCATCATACATAGAAGAGCTCTTAGTACCTTATTGTCCCACTAGAGCACTGCGCTCCCAGAACTCAGAGCTACTTGTGGTTCCTAGAGTCTCTAAAAGTAGAATGGGAGCCAGAGCCTTCAGCTACCAGGCTCCTCTCCTGTGGAACCAGCTCCCAACTTGGGTTCGGGGGGCAGACACCGTCGCCACATTTAAGAATAAACTGAAAACCATCATCTTTGATAAAGCTTATAGTTAGGGAGTGAGGAGTTGCAGCGTAGTAGAGTAGAGTAGAGGGAGGCAGGAAGTACAAGCCCGTTCCGGCAGGGGAGAGTACGAGCCCGGTCCAGGGCCCCTCTCTTTAGCCTGCCTCTCTTAGTTATGCTATTATAACTCTAGACTGCTGTCGGAAGTTCCTTCCTTCCAAGGACACAATGAGCTGCTCCCTCTTCTCTCTTTTCACTTGACTCCTTTTGTGTGCATCTTAGTCCCAGAAATGCTTGTTACTAACCTAGCTCTGGGGAGTTTTCTCCCCGGAGTCCCTATGCTTCTTCTTCACCCAGAACATCGCCTTGGAATTGGGTGGCACCAACACCGGGGTCCTGGGTGCAGCTGACGCTATGGACTTACTACACCCTGCTACGCTCTGCGATTCCCCGCAGTGTCCGACTGCGTCCTGCTGCGTCCAACCGCATCCACCCAGGCTGCTGTGCCACACCACACCCCGTAACGCCCTGCTGTGCCCTACTATGACATGAACTACTACGATTACCATTGTGGTCACTGTTTCACTATCTTTATTATGACTATTATTGCCACCATTCACCACACCCCCAACCGGTGCCGTCAGACACCGCCTACCAAGAGTCTGGGTCTGTCCGAGGTTTCTTCCTAACAAAAAAGGGAGTTTTTCCTTGCCACTGTCGCAATAGCTACTGCTAATGCTTGCTCTTGAGGCAACCACTGTAATAGTTGGGGCTTCGTAAACTACAGAGTGTGGTCTAGACCTAGTCTATCTGTAAAGTGTCTCGAGATAACTCTTGTTATGATTTGATACTATAAATAAAATTGAATTGAATTGAATTGAATTATCTGTCATTCTTAATGTAAAGTGTTACTTTATTATTACTGCTGTTTTTTTCCAGTTTTAAGACAAATGAACAAATGCGTAATGTATGTTCATTTATGTCTCCTCAGGTCTTGCACTCTCAACGCATCAATGAGACTCCTCTGAAGCCATGGGTCATCATTGCCAACGATGGCCAGGTTTGCTGTGCACACTGTACATGCATGGCTGGCATTGCAGAGTCATGTACACATGCTGGGGCTCTACTATTTAAGATTGAGGCAGCAGTCCGCATCCGCGGAAAAAAGGGTCAGAAATTCGGCGGGTGGGAGCGGGATGAAGAAAACAGTCCCGCGCAGGGCTCTAGCCCCCACTCCTGTCCCGGGTCAACCCACCTGGTGTGTGTGTCTGCATTGCAGAGAAATGCCACCAGACTTAGAAAGGAAGTGTTGTAGACAATGTCCCGACAGTTGCATTTCCACCCTACCCAATTTGACCTATATATTATAGAAGAAGGGGTCCTTAGACTATCTATGGAATGAAATAAGGGCTGAACTCTCAGTTGATTTACCCTGAGATGGGAAACTTTGAGTTTTTAGTTCCAGAACAGCTGATTTGAGTTGGTTCAATCAACTCAGAGTAGGTTGACTCAGGGTTAAGCGCGTGCACCACCACAATAAAAAGGCAGCATGAATGGAGCTATGATACTGCGATTCACCATGGCAACAAGCAATAAAACTCGGTCGGCATACTTAACCCTTCTGGAACTGGAAATACTCGTGCATGCAAGCCTACAGCGAGTATGAACCTGTCATTCTCAAAAAGAGCAACACAGCTGCTGCAGCAAAAGAGAGAGAAACGGCGTGGGAGAAAATTGCTGCTCGGGTCAACGCGTACGTTCCAATATAGTGTTTTCATTTTATATTTCATTTACACAATCATTTTAATTTATACTTTTTATTAATTCCCATTAGGGAAATTACATTTTTTACACTCTGTTTGTTAGAACACACTACACACAGGCCTGAAATACACACACATGCTCATATTTAATCACAAGTATAATATTACTGGTAAAAACTGGTGGAATGGTATTGAACCTATAATCTATTTCATTTAGGTGCAATCCTGTGGGTGAAAAACGCTTGTGGAAGCAGCTGAAAATGAAATATAATATAGTTCAAACAGGTAAGACTTAGGTGTAATAGGCTCATGGCTGTACCTCATTTTAATCACATTTTAAATGAGAGTAAATATTCATTGGCAATTTGAATGTGCTGTAGCTTTATCCCCAACACATTTTCACAAACATAAATGTCCTCTCACCTATCCGGTTTTGTTAATTAAAAGGGTCCATTTAAATTAACATTTGACTTCTACTCAGCCAATAGAAAGAAGGCAGAGGCCAGGAAAACTAGTGGAGGACCAGCACCACCACCTCTGATAGAGGCAGAGGAGCTGGCCCTGAGCCAGAATGAAGGAAGGCCAGTGGCTGAAGGAATCCCTCTCTTCCTCTGAGACAGCCACATCCCAGGACACAAGTGCCTTCATAAGATGTAACAGGCTTATATTTATCTTCTTTTATTCCTATATATATTTTAGAGATATATTATTTCCCTTTCATGGGTTTGTCATATGTCCCAACATATTCTGATGGTGTTCTCTCACTTTGGACCCTCATGCCACAGCAGAACTCCTTGAAGCTGTAAGTAGACAACTAAATACTCCAGACATGATGCAAGTAGTTTAAAGTCTAACGAAACAATGCTCATCTTCACAGGATGAAGAGGACACATTGTCTGCTGCCACAGAGAGGGATCCTGAGAGTCCTACAGAGGTAAGATATCACCACTATGTTACTGATAGTCATCTCCACATTCACAATTCTTAACACTGCTGTGTGGTATATGGATTGTGACATGTATGACTGGATATTCTACTTTTTAACAGAACATGGCTGGGCAACAGGAGGAGGGTCCATCAACTTCCACAGCACAGATGAATACAGTGAGATGTGCAGCAACTGCCAGAGATTCTTTCTGTGGAAATAATGTTCAACTGTATGCTTTTAATTTCATGATTTTATGTATTCCCAGTTACCTGTGAAGGACCTATATAAAATGAATCTCATAAAAAAAAAAAATGACCTAGAAATGGTATGTTGGACCGCCAGATTCAGAAGACAGATCTGGAAATTGAAATCCTGAAACACAAGTTAGAGGTGGGAGCATGGTCACAGGTGACTTGTGTTAATTACTGGAACAATATAAAAAAAAAAAAACTGTTGCTTTTGTGTTTTTAGGAAATAAAGAAGACAAAATAAAATTAGAATTATTTTTACTTTATTTGGGTGGTGCTTGTGTTTTCAAAGTGATTCCTGCATATAATGTCTCTGACTGCTCTTCCATCCTGGAAATCTGCAGGGTGGATGGGATCCTCATCAGGGTCCTCTATTTGTAGGCTCTCCTATAATTGGGCTATTATTATGGAGAACAACACATGCCACAATAATGTCACAGGCCCTCTCAGGGGTTACCCTATGGTGATGTAGGCACTGGAAATAAGCTTTCAGCAGTCCTATGGTCATCTCCATTTTCTAGTCCTGCAGTGGGCCACATTGAAGTTGCTTTGGGGGTCTGGCTCAGGATCAGGGTAAGGGGTGAGCAGAGTGGGCTGGCATGTGTAACCCCTGTCACCCAGCAGTAGGCCTTCAAACTCTCCTGTAATGTATAGTGTATACATTTGAGTGTATTTAAGGAGGGAAACAGGTGAATAATACTGTACAAAGCTTTAGGCTGCTTACCACGTCCTAGTCTGTTGCTCAGGGCAGACTCACGATATTTCCGTGAGTCATGCACAGACCGAGGCCATTTGGCCTCCACATTGGTTATGAGATATGCAGCATTACATATGATCTTGACAGTGCAGAGAATGACAGATGTTACTTGCAGTATTGTGATGCAGTCTTTGACATTTTGTGACAGTGGTCAATTTACCTGCACATTAATGCTGTAAATGGACTTCCTATTCACATAGTCAGCTTCATTTTCTGAAGGAGCAGTGATTGGAATTTGTGTGCCATCAATGAGCCAATCACATTGGGAAATCCTAAAAGAAATTCAAATGACTTATACCATTCTGATCTTGCAGCACCATGTCATTAACCGAATTATAATAAATAATTATTCATTGTAAGGGTTTTACATTATTCACCTGCAATCCAGTGGAACTCTTCTTTAATGGCTCTCACTGGTTTGTGTCCAGGGAACACTACAAACACGTTTAAAAAACGTTTAAGAGCGAGGGACACTTTTCTGACGCCTCTGCATACAGTGGCTTTACTAATATGCTCCCCATCACCAATGTTGTAAAGAAAACTGCCGTTTGCAAAAAAAACGTAATGCGACACAAAGAATCTGCTCGGATGTAAGAGCATGTCCACGATGGGTGACGTTAGCGATATGAGGACGGATAAGGTTATGTACATATCTGATAGACTGTGAAGAAAAACGATACCGCTCAAATAGGTAGTTATCTGGGAATGAAAATACATCTAGTCGGGGCCTCACTATCCTCCCCCGACGTATGTTTAACTCCCTGCGAAGTAATACAGCTTCTTCATCAACGGGATCCTCAACAAAAGGACATGTCATGTTCGAGAAAAAAACCTTTAGTCTATAACGTTACCTAACTCTGGACAGCTTTTGATGTCCTCATCTGGACAGGTTATGGTGTCCTCACAGTCTATACTACACAAAGTGTAAAGAAAAAAAATGTATTCTGGTATGCTTTGAAAAACGTGAGATCTCCCTGAAAAATACACAACAATTACTTACGCATTCCTAAGGTCATTGAAGACATTCTCGTCGATTGTATGCGTAGTGACTGTGGACTCATTCAGATCAACTGACGACCTACTAGAAAAGACAGAAAACAGTATCAGACTATGCTTTGGGAATACAGCATGGGTGTAAAACAAACATAAGCTGTGGGTGATGCTGCAGTGGCCAATGACAATGTGTGTGATAGCAATATTCATGTGATATTTTACAAAGGTTGTCTTTATGGCAGCAGGTAGTGGAATAGCAGTGTGTTTTTCAAAGAGGCCTATCCAGTGTATTGAATAACATTAGAAAGAAAAGTGCACATCCATAGGAAAGAAGGAAGACGTTTTGTGTTCCTGCAACCAGGATAAACGTGAGTTCATCACAAAATTACTCATCGATGAACCATCAAAGCAAGCTCAATCGACAACAATTGGCTTCCAACTGTTCAATCACTGATAAAGTGCTCCAGTCCATATCTTCCACTCCCTCGATGGCAAACTCATCTCTGTTCCGCAGCACCACCAATACAAATAGAAAAAAAGACAGATTATCACATAATTACAGTATGCATACCTAAAAATGCGTACATAAAAATGTGGACAGTAATCAATGACAAATTGTCTCACTGTCCAGACAAAGACTGGGAGCCAATGCTAGATAATTGTGGTGGGGAAGGTCTCCTGGTCCCAGCCTTGAATGGCATGGAGGTAAATTTGTCCTTCTCGTAGCTGTGGTGGCAACAAAGTGAAATGATCGTTAGAAAATGAAATCCCTGAGCACTTGCAGCTTTAGGTTAGCGGGTGCGAGTGATTTGTGTGGGCATAAAGGCAAGTCAAAGTAGCCACTACAAACAAAGTGTAGTTTTACTGATACTTCACTCAAGGTGTAATGTCGCCAAGTTAGATAAATGCTCTCATATAAACGGTTATGCAGAAAAAGAGAAACATTACCAGAAACGCACAATAAAACGTTTCGCCACCTGAGGTTATAACTTTAGCTCTCATGCTAGGTAACACAATATAGCAAGCTAACGTTAGCTTCGCGTTTCCCAGTAAGCATAAACAACGGCTCCGTCGTAAACAAATTTGGTCAAAGTTGTCAATAGGCTATAAGTGAATCAGAATCAAAATCAGAAAGGGCTTTATTGCCAAGTACGTTGCACATACGAGGAATTTGTCATGGTGTTGTTGGAGCATGTCACACATACAAATATAAGAAGGATAAAAAGATATAAACAATATAAGTATAAACATATACACACAGTACGTATTAATAACGATAAAATAAATTTAAATAAATAGTAAAATAAGTTAAACAGTAGTGAAAAGGGACGCTACAGCAGAGTAGGTACAGTGGCATGAGGAGCCAGAGGTGGGGTGTGGAGAGAGTCAGGATGGATTCCGAGCCTTGTTTAGAAGGCTAGTGGCGGAGGGGAAAAAACTGTTTATGTGGCGTGAGGTTTTGGTCCTAATGGACCTCATCCTCCTGCCAGAGGGGAGTGGCTCAAAGAGCTTGTGTCCGGGGTGGGAGGGGTCAGCCACAATCTTTCCAGCACGCTTCAGAGTCCTGGTGGCGTATAGGTCCTGGAGCGGCGGCAGATTGCAGCCAATCACCTTCTCAGCTGACCGAATGACACGCTGCAGCCTGCCCTTGTCCTTGGCAGTGGCAGCAGCGTACCAGATGGTGATGGAGGATGTGAGGATGGACTCAATGATGGCTGTGTAAAAGTGCACCATCATTGTCTTTGGCAGGTTGAATTTCTTCAGCTGCCGCAGGAAGTACATCCTCTGTTGTGCTTTCTTGACAAGGGAGCTGATGTTCAGCTCCCACTTGAGGTCCTGGGAGATGGTAGTTCCCAGGAAGCGGAAAGACTCCACAGTGTCAATTGTGGAACCACAGAGGGTGATGGGGGCAGGTGGGGCTGGGTTCTTTCTGAAGTCCACAACCATCTCCACTGTCTTTAGAGCGTTGAGCTCTAGATTGTTTTGCTTGCACCAGGTCACCAGGTGGTCAGCCTCCCACCTGTAACCTGCAAACTTCAGAAGCTTGACGGACTGGTGACTGGAGGTGCAGCTGTTGGTGTACAGGGAGAAGAGCAGAGGAGAAAGAACACAGCCCTGGGGGGATCCGGTGCTGATGGTCTGTGAGTCGGAGACGTGTTTCCCCAGCTTCACATGCTGCTTCCTGTCAGACAGGAAGTCAGTGATCCACCTGCAGGTGGAGTCAGGCACACCAAGCTGGGAGAGTTTCTGCTGAAGCAGAGCCGGGATGATGGTATTGAAGGCAGAGCTGAAGTCCACAAACAGGATCCTGGCGTAGGTTCCTGCGGAGTCCAGGTGCCGGAGGATGTAGTGGAGGGCCAGGTTGACTGCATCGTCTACAGACCTGTTGGCTCTGTAGGCAAACTGCAGGGGGTCCAGGAGGGGGTCGGTGAGGTCTTTGAGGTGTGAAAGCACAAGGCGCTCAAAGGACTTCATAACCACAGAGGTCAGGGCGACGGGTCTGAAGTCATTAAGTCCTGTGGTCCTTGGCTTCTTGGGGACAGGGATTATGGTTGAGGTCTTGAAGCAGGCTGGCACGTGACATGTCTCCAGTGAGGTGTTAAAAATGTCTGTGAACACTGGAGACAGCTGGTCAGCGCAGTGCTTCAAGCTGGATGGGGAGACAGCATCCGGTCCAGCAGCTTTCCTGGGATTCTGTTTCCTGAACAGTCTGTTGACGTCCCTCTCGTGAATGGAGAGAGTCGTCACTGAGGTGGGAGGGGGGATGGAGGTGGAGGGGACCTTTAAGGAGGGCATTGGTGGGGGGGCCCAGGACCCTGCTGAGGTGGGCGAGGTGGAGGTGATGCACAGTGGCTGTAGCTGTAGGGAGGTGTCGTGGGGGATAGTGTCAGGACTGTCCTTTTGTCTTTCAAATCGACAGTAGAACTCGTTCAGGTCATTGGCTAGGTGTCGGTCATTGAAGGAGTGGGGGGGTTTTAGGCTTGAAGTTGGTGATCTGCCTAAGTCCTTTCCAGACAGTCGCAGAGTCAACAAAAGACTAAACATGAAACACTGAACATGAACAAAAATAAAATTAACATACTTGACGAGACAACACCTACATATCTAAGAAATAATATTAAAAGACATTGAGTGAGTTTTGTGTGGGACCAACTTTCTTTTTTAGAATTAAAGAATTCTTTTGGAAAATGCACCCACTGAACTTGAGAAAAACGTGAAAAGGAATTTTTCATTGCATGGCACTAAACGAATTATTTGGAACTGCTGCCACAGGCTTGAACTAAAGTTATGGTAACACTTTACGGTAAGGGTACATGAATTATGAATTCATGCATGAATTAATTCATGATTTGTGCATTACTTCATTCCTTTATATCTTATGAATCATCAGGATCATATGCTGGACGCTTTATTAGTCTTTCTACATGGGTTTAGTTAATGATCGGGCTATAATAAGACCACGTCGGCTATGTAATCGCTGACAACCGTGACAATTTCATAGTGGTTGGTGTAAACCGGGACATTTTTGCGTCCCGACAGACTTTTGTTGGGACTCGGGACATGCAACTCAGAATCAAACCGGGACATCTGGTCACCCTAGTTAAAACATACAGTTTTGTCTAGTGTTATGCCCTGTATCAAAAGGTTAGTATCAATTACCAAACGGAACTGTGTCTATTGCTATTTTTTATTTTGCTTATTTTTTTACCCTGGTGGTGTCGATACTCGAAGATCTATGCAGTTATTCAACTGTAAAGTGCTTACTAGTACTGAAATGCAACCATTCTTAAAAATATCCCAAGACCAACAGCTGATTTTGTCAACCTTGTTGATTTTGCTCCCCTCTCCTCTTATTTTTCAACCTGTCTAGATCTTTTCCAGCAATATATGCTGGAAGCCAGGCACGCCACCTCCAAGATCAACATGTTCTAAGATAATAGAACTCCAGTTCTGCCTGCAGCCAGAAAACTCAGATAGGACACCAAAATACAAAACCGTGCTCCTGCAAACGGGCTTAGGAAGGAGAACTGTACATCTCAGTGACAATGCTGATCACACGGAGGTACGCCATTTTTTTTACAGCATGACACTTTAGTTAGTTTGAAAAATATTATCAAATCAAAGAAGATTCATCATTATGGAGATACAATACCATAAATATTGTCAGAGTGAATGAATAGCTCTCAGTATTTTTATAAAAAAATCATTTGTGTGGACTTCCGGTATGACCGCGAGCTAGTAGGCCACGCCTAGCCCTGCTCCTCTGTAATTTTGGATAAATCCTGATATAAAATACAGAACTGCCCCTGAATAGTGTAGGCAACCTTCGGTCTTCAAGCGGCGATGCCAAATCAAGGAAAATCGAGCAGAGATAGAGGGAAAACACAGACGCAAGCGAAGTTAACTGGCTTCGGGGCGCACAACATGGAGCACAACGCTAGCAAAGAGGCTAACGCTAGCACGGAGGCCCCCGCAATAAACAGCTGAAATCCGAGTTTTCAACCAGAAGAAGAAAAACCATCCACTATTTCATTAAGAGTTGAATCTGTTAGACATCTTGAGACACTTAAAACCTACTGATGTCACATACTCCTGTCACTCAGGCACTTTTCAGACATACTCAAGGATAGACTACTTTTTAATCTCTGCATCTTTAGTTTCAAAAATACGATTTTCTGCTTTATTTCGTGGTGGTCACCACGAAATTGGAACGTTACCATTTCACAAACTGCCATGCGACTGGGCTGCAGCTGGGCTGCTCTGGGGGAAATGGTGACAACATGATCCGCGTCAGACGTATTAAATAATGTCACCATTTCACGAACTGCCATGAGACTGGGCTGTATTATGGCAGTATATTAATATCAGATCATGGACCGTGTTGTCTGATATATTCAGATGGGAACCTGGTTAGAGATCCACCTAGGTGGAATCTGAATCCAAAATGGCTACAAAATGAAGAATTTGTAAAGTACGTAGGGAAGTATTTTAAGGATAATACAACACAAACAACGGCATGTATCAAGTGGGATGCTTTCAAGGCTGGTTGAGCCATCACTGCAGCAGCGTTAGCACATAGGCTACTTCCACAATGCGTATTCATGACTCAACCAGCTCCTTCTTGTCGGTTGTTGGCTGGAACACTGTTTGTTATGGTTCGTGGGGCAGGTTGGCGCGGTTTGTTTTTGTTGCCGTTTGTGGAGCCTAGGCTGTCTACAGAGACCGCATTTTTTTACAGTGTGTTCAGGGGACAGGCAGCTAGCGGATAGTGAGGAGATGTTTGCTGTATGTGACAAAAAATGTTGTAGCCTAAAAAAACGCGTGACATCACTTAGAGCACCTTTGAAGGGGTGATAGAATGCAAAAACGATTTTACCTTGTCATAGTTGAATAACGACAGTTCGGTGGGTAAATAGGACATACATAGAAGCTCAAAATCCCATTGATACCCCTATCCTCTGCAAATCTCACATTTTGATACTGCCGCTGAAAATCTCAACAAAGCTGGAAGCTGACGTCAGAATCCCAAATCCATCAATCAAATAGTCTTTGTCACGCCCCAACATTTGCATAGGCTACACCACTGACCTGAGGTCAGCTTAGTCTTCTGAATCTAGCTAGGTCATGCAGATCTCCAGAGGTCCGCTATTTCACTTCTGAGACTTTTTTATGCGAGAAATCAACTATGTAGAGGTCAAATATCGGCCATTTTATGAAAATTGATGGCTAATTGCAAATTTTGTCCGACTGTGTGTCGCAGTTCAGCAGGAGCTCAACAGGCTACGTGACAGTGGCCGGTGCTGCCTCACCGCCCGACGTGTCCTACTTCATAGACTCCGGCTCGCTGTGAGCTAGCTAGATCTCCTTCACGAAGGAAGCCCGGGCCGCTCCATACCCGCACAAAGTCACCGGTTCTGGGTTACTGGACTACAAAATGCGAGGCCATGATGGTGCTCCAGGGCCTGCAGCTAGCCGCGATTCATAGGATTGAACGGACAGTAGCAGCTAACGAAATCCGTAATGTCACAAAAAATAAATTAAATTGAAATCGGACACCATAGTTAGCTTTATAAAGACCTTGGGGCATGTTATGCAAGAGGCGTGACGAAATTCAAACTGTAAATATACTTTAATAATGCCGAAAGTGAAGCTAACGAGCCGCGATCACAAGCTGATAGCTTCCCGGGCGCTACCCTCAAACACGCAGAGGCCATTTTGGCCAAAACCAAGGTCAGTGATACTGTTGAGAAACTGGTGTTGTCATTTGGTTTGAACAATAGGGCCCAGGATCCACACAAACTTGCCATTCCACAGCTCTTAAAAGCTATTCGAATGGCAAAAATCGCCTTCCCTAAGGCCCAAATATTCATCCCCCTAATAAACTTCTCAAGGGCATTACCCCACGCAGAACAGACTAACTTGAGGACCCTGAACGACCACATACTAGCACACCACCAACATATACCTCAACTCTCCAGAAACTCTTTTTGCACAGAGAAAGACTCAATCCACTGGACCCGCTCCACTGCTAGCCACATGCTGGACCACTGGCTAGAGTGTTTAAAAGCCTAAACCCCGGAAAAGCACCACAGCAGGCGGGGTCGAGGACTGTTTTCAATCTGTGTAAGTCATTCAGGTTAACGGCAGCGGAGACCTCCCTGTTAAATAAGGGACTGACCTTTGTCCCTTCAGGTAACAATGTGAAACATAAGAATGTGAAAGACCAAGCAAGATTTGATTTACAGGATTACCATAGGAGATTAAAGATAGCAGTTTATTATGAGCAAAAAACAAATACTGAATACTTACCTTTTACTCCTAGATCGACCTGGGCTCCCTCCACAGCGCAGCTTCCTCCTGAAATAGAAACAATAATTAAAGCTGATATTCAGCACTTTCAAAATGATTATAAAATTAACTGGTCGAAACCAAATTTGGACAAATTCGAATTGGAGGCCCTCACCTCTTTACAAAAAAATGAAAAAATTATTATTAAGCCTGCTGACAAGGGTAGCTCAGTCGTTCTTATGGACAGAGAGGATTATTTGTGGGAGGGATTTAGACAGCTTAACGATACAAATTACTATAAGAAACTAGAAAAACCTATATATAAAGAGACTGTGCCCTTGATTAAGAAAATTATTGATTCATTATATAATAAGAAATTTATTAATCATAAACAGAAATCATATCTTCTAGGCAGCAGTGACCCTCGAATCAGACTTTTTTACATGTTACCAAAGATTCACAAGAAAAAAGAGACCTGGAGTGTTCCTTTTAGAATTCCACCTGGGAGGCCCATAGTGTCAGACTGTGACAGTGAGAGTTACTACACCGCAGAGTTCATTGATTATTATCTGAACCCCCTCGCTAAGCTCCACGCCAGCTATGTTAAAGACACTTACGATTTTATAGACAAAGTCAAACAGGCCTCCTTGCCTCCCAGCTGCTTCCTCTTCACACTCGATGTCGAAAGTTTGTATACTAACATTGAAACGACTCAAGGCCTCACGGCAGTCAGAAGAATATTCCACAAATATCCAAATAGCAAACGTCCCGATAAAGAGATATTGCAATTATTAGAAATTAATTTAACCAGAAATGATTTTGAGTTTGACAAACTATATTTTTTGCAAATAAAAGGGACAGCGATGGGAAAACGATTCGCCCCCGGGTTCGCTGATATTTTCATGGCTGACTGGGAGGAAGGAGCTTTGGCCAAATGCCAGAAAAAACCACTACATTATTTGAGATATCTTGACGACATATGGGGGGTGTGGCCCCATTCTGAGGAGGAATTTAAGGACTTTTTGATCACTCTCAACAACCATAATCCCTCTATTAGACTGAAATCCACCTTTAGTCCAAATTCAGTAGATTTTTTAGACACCACAACTTTCAAAGGAGAGGATTTTAAAGATAAATTGAAATTGGATGTTAAAGTTTTTTTTAAGGAGACCGACACCCACGCCTTGTTGTTTAGATCTAGTTTCCATCCAAGACACACTTTTGCTGGACTTGTAAAATCCCAGCTACTGAGATTCAGCAGAATTTGCACTAGAAACCAGGATTTCATGCAGGCAGTCAAGGTGCTGTTCTCCAGTCTCGCCAGCAGGGGGTACTCACGCTCCATGCTCCGCCAGACATTTAAAACCTTCAGAGAAACAAAACCTATCTGTCTGGATACAGTCCTCCCTGTTATCACCACCTATTCTAGAGCCAATATTCGTCTTATGAGAGTGATCAAAAACAACTTTCATGAGTCTGGGGGTAACACTATATTTCTTAAAGATTATAGGGTCATTGCTGCCTTTAGGAAGAATAAAAATTTGAAAGATATTCTAGTTAAGGCAAAATTAAAACCATTGAAGGAACCTAAACCCAAAGCACACACAGATTTCTTCAGATATCACAAATTTGTGAAAAATCAACACAGTGGTGAGGTTTTTCCCACCCAGAGAAACACAAGGGCACAGTCAAAGAATTGTGTTTATTTAATTAAATGTTCACAATGTTTAATACAATATGTAGGAGAAACGAGAAACACGATCCTCACCAGATTTGCACAACACAGATACAATATTCAGAAGAAAAAAAACACACAAATTCCTCTTGTCAGACATTTTATTCAGCATGGCTGGGCGAATCTCACAGCCACCATTTTGGAATGTAACCCCAGTTGGTCCACTACTCAAAGGAGGAGAATAGAAAAAAACTGGATATTTAAATTGTGTACTTTAATACCGTGTGGCCTCAATGAGAGATGAGGGGGACCTGGCTATCCCAGCAAACATGGTGAATGCATTAATTCTGACGCTTTCAGCGTCAGAATTCCTTTCCTAACCCTTTCCAGCTAGTACCTGTTTGTTGACTGGCCGGGCTTCCTCCTCCTTTCTGAGGAACACCAATTACATCCTGTCTTCCAAGGATAATTATTAACTATCATGATGTTAATCTGACATGAGGAAACACCAGAATAAGACGCATAAAATGCAACACAATGTATTATGAAATCCCAATTAACACATGAAATAAGATCTGATAATTTCTTATTTACACTAAAGGTTTTGATATTACAGTCCCACAAACCTAATTTTGATGTTAACTCAATGACTGCTTAAGAGTGGAGGATTTTCCTGAACTGAGGATTCTGTTATGAGGGAAACAGAATCCTAATACTCAGGTTTACACATATGTTCATTTTCAATATATCATTGCTGGTCTATGGAATACAGAAGGTATATATGTTGCTATATTTTATTATGTGTACACAGATTACACACCCATGTTATATATGTTGTTAGAAAGGAAATGTAATTTCTGAATTAACTTTACTCACCTTGATGAATGTTTTGCCAATATTCCTGAACTATCCTACAGTTACATGAGTTTTATGGATGTTCTTGTTTCACAGTTGATTGATGTGATGACATGTCTACTCCCTGTTGAGAAAAAAGAAAAGAGAAAAAAAGAGGTTAAAATGTGCATAGAGCGGGATTACATTTGATATCACTTACCTGAAATCATCTACTTATTTTCCAGCCCTAATCATAACCATAATTGATCGTTTATAATTACTAGTTTACCAGGGCCCTTTACCACATAGCCCCCCCCTAAAAATCTAACCCTAACCATAACCATAATTAGGGCTCTAAACTTAACCCCTTACCTTACAGCCCTAACCCTAATCATAACCATATTAAATTGTGTATAATTACAAATCTGCCAGGGCCCTAAACCCAACCTTTTCCTGCCATGCCTGAACATAACCAATAATTAATCTTTTTCTTATAAAAAAATACTTACCCCTGGTTATATTATCACCATAACCACACCGAATTCTGAGAGTTTAATTTTCCATTTCAATTCAATTTGATCAGGCATTTTGCAAACCTCAGAGCCTATTACTTCAATTCCAGACCAGAGGCTTTTATTTTGAAAACGGGCTGGCAAAATACGGAAGTGATGTTCTTTTTCAATCCCGGTCTCTTTACCTCTTCCTGCTCCGCTTTGGACGCGACTTACCTGAGGGAGAAAACATAAGACATATGTAAGTTGTTTTTTCAGCTTGATAAAGGCATAATTTATGTCGAAACGTACGTCGCTACTTGAATAAATATTCAACAACTTAGTCATCACGTCTCAGTGTTTTTTGAGATAGATTTTAGTTACTTTTTGCAAAGTTTTTTTCTACCTGACCAGCCACGCCACTTCAATATGGCTGACGACCGATGGGACGACAGCGGCTGGACAACAGTGAGTTACAGAAGAAACAGGAATCGAAATAGAGATTTTGTGGCTCCTAGGTCTAGATCGGCCTCATATCCACGGCCCTTTAAACAGTTTGGCCATAAACAAAGTTACGCTGCGGCCGCCAGATATGGCCGCGCGGACACCAGACCCACAACACGGAACACACAGTGGGATCGCAGAAGGGGCCGTTCTGGCTACAGTTGGACTAACAGGGACCACCACAGCTTTCAACGGAGGAATGACAAGGGTTACTACGAAGGTGGATACCGCCAACAACGCCGCCAGGCCCCGCGGACCAGAGCTTCGAACCGCAACACTGCATGGAATGGAGGTCGTCATTTTGGCCAGCAGCCAACACAGAGAGGACCACAACAGAGGTTTGGCCGTTCTTACACACGTCCCAAAGAAAAGTCTGCACATAATAATAATCCAGACTTCATCATAAAGACCAAAATCATCCATAAGATGATAAAAGCAGCACATCACCTGAACAATGTGACAGCTAAAAATGCACCAGCAGCCATTAGCAGAATATCTAAAAACCTGATGGAGGTAATAAAGCCGGCAGACCCTAAACCCACCACCATGACATTACTCTCAGGGAACGCTAGGCATTGGGAGCATACAACCCTCCTGATACTAAAAGAACATTATGAGGACAGTCTGAACAACAATTTAGAAATCCTAAAACAGCTCTCAAATCCAGAATGGAAAGAAAACTACAACATAGCAGCTGCTTGGTGTCGTAGCCACTTTGGGAGGAGACTCCAGCAGGAAACCCTTGACTCTGTCTATGACAAAATACGGGAATCCCTACACACCAACACACAAGACCTCACGGTGGAGGCGCCTGCACTCCAGACACAGACAACAGCCACTACAGACCAGCGGATGACACCCACAACAACCATTAACCAGGCTCCATCAACGCCACGGGTCTCCGCACAAGTCCAGCCCACTACCACCGGGACCAGGGACTCCGACACCATACAACCAGATCCGGAGGAGGGACAGGACGCCCCACCACAGCAGCCACTTCCACCTCCCCCACCTCCACCACAACGCGTGGCAGCACAGGCAGCAACGCCACAGAGGCGCCAGCTCACTATAGAGGCTGAAGTTCATCATGCGCCTACACAACAGCAGCTGACCGCACCATCATCACCGACGAGGCTACAACTGGTCACAACTAGCACCATGACCGAGACGAGGAGCGACTGGTCCCCAGACCAACAGCCGGAGGGAGAGAGGGAGCAAGGCTCACCACAGATTCCCTTCCCGCCCCCTACAGATCCACCTTCTTCCTCAGCTCCCCCCTTCCCCATCTTTCCTCCTCCAGTTGCCCCACTCATTTTCTCCAAATCCCTGCCCACTCAAACCCTACCGAGGCCGCAAAGACAGACACGGCTGTCACCTCACCTCAAATCCATTCTTCAGGTTGAGAAGAAGACCCAGAGTTTGACCCCGAGGAGGGCCACCATTGACCTCACAGTTGTTGAGGACTCCCGCTCTGAGGCCCCAGAGAGCTCCAGCTCATATAGAGGTAGGAAAATGTTCTCTGATATCAGCAAAATCAGACTTTCCCCCTACCCACGACCCCCATCCCAGAACACACTTACCTCAACCTCACCAGCAGCGCCCGTAGTTGAGTTCAGACCCTTTAGGCATACGCCTACAAACAAAAAAATGACGGCCTGGACTTTGATTCCAAAGAGAAAATGGCTGATCATGGGAGACTCCAACATATCAAGACTCCCCCCTTTCACATACACCGAGCTACAAGCTGATAGCTTCCCGGGCGCTACCCTCAAACACGCAGAGGCCATTTTGGCCAAAACCAAGGTCAGTGATACTGTTGAGAAACTGGTGTTGTCATTTGGTTTGAACAATAGGGCCCAGGATCCACACAAACTTGCCATTCCACAGCTCTTAAAAGCTATTCGAATGGCAAAAATCGCCTTCCCTAAGGCCCAAATATTCATCCCCCTAATAAACTTCTCAAGGGCATTACCCCACGCAGAACAGACTAACTTGAGGACCCTGAACGACCACATACTAGCACACCACCAACATATACCTCAACTCTCCAGAAACTCTTTTTGCACAGAGAAAGACTCAATCCACTGGACCCGCTCCACTGCTAGCCACATGCTGGACCACTGGCTAGAGTGTTTAAAAGCCTAAACCCCGGAAAAGCACCACAGCAGGCGGGGTCGAGGACTGTTTTCAATCTGTGTAAGTCATTCAGGTTAACGGCAGCGGAGACCTCCCTGTTAAATAAGGGACTGACCTTTGTCCCTTCAGGTAACAATGTGAAACATAAGAATGTGAAAGACCAAGCAAGATTTGATTTACAGGATTACCATAGGAGATTAAAGATAGCAGTTTATTATGAGCAAAAAACAAATACTGAATACTTACCTTTTACTCCTAGATCGACCTGGGCTCCCTCCACAGCGCAGCTTCCTCCTGAAATAGAAACAATAATTAAAGCTGATATTCAGCACTTTCAAAATGATTATAAAATTAACTGGTCGAAACCAAATTTGGACAAATTCGAATTGGAGGCCCTCACCTCTTTACAAAAAAATGAAAAAATTATTATTAAGCCTGCTGACAAGGGTAGCTCAGTCGTTCTTATGGACAGAGAGGATTATTTGTGGGAGGGATTTAGACAGCTTAACGATACAAATTACTATAAGAAACTAGAAAAACCTATATATAAAGAGACTGTGCCCTTGATTAAGAAAATTATTGATTCATTATATAATAAGAAATTTATTAATCATAAACAGAAATCATATCTTCTAGGCAGCAGTGACCCTCGAATCAGACTTTTTTACATGTTACCAAAGATTCACAAGAAAAAAGAGACCTGGAGTGTTCCTTTTAGAATTCCACCTGGGAGGCCCATAGTGTCAGACTGTGACAGTGAGAGTTACTACACCGCAGAGTTCATTGATTATTATCTGAACCCCCTCGCTAAGCTCCACGCCAGCTATGTTAAAGACACTTACGATTTTATAGACAAAGTCAAACAGGCCTCCTTGCCTCCCAGCTGCTTCCTCTTCACACTCGATGTCGAAAGTTTGTATACTAACATTGAAACGACTCAAGGCCTCACGGCAGTCAGAAGAATATTCCACAAATATCCAAATAGCAAACGTCCCGATAAAGAGATATTGCAATTATTAGAAATTAATTTAACCAGAAATGATTTTGAGTTTGACAAACTATATTTTTTGCAAATAAAAGGGACAGCGATGGGAAAACGATTCGCCCCCGGGTTCGCTGATATTTTCATGGCTGACTGGGAGGAAGGAGCTTTGGCCAAATGCCAGAAAAAACCACTACATTATTTGAGATATCTTGACGACATATGGGGGGTGTGGCCCCATTCTGAGGAGGAATTTAAGGACTTTTTGATCACTCTCAACAACCATAATCCCTCTATTAGACTGAAATCCACCTTTAGTCCAAATTCAGTAGATTTTTTAGACACCACAACTTTCAAAGGAGAGGATTTTAAAGATAAATTGAAATTGGATGTTAAAGTTTTTTTTAAGGAGACCGACACCCACGCCTTGTTGTTTAGATCTAGTTTCCATCCAAGACACACTTTTGCTGGACTTGTAAAATCCCAGCTACTGAGATTCAGCAGAATTTGCACTAGAAACCAGGATTTCATGCAGGCAGTCAAGGTGCTGTTCTCCAGTCTCGCCAGCAGGGGGTACTCACGCTCCATGCTCCGCCAGACATTTAAAACCTTCAGAGAAACAAAACCTATCTGTCTGGATACAGTCCTCCCTGTTATCACCACCTATTCTAGAGCCAATATTCGTCTTATGAGAGTGATCAAAAACAACTTTCATGAGTCTGGGGGTAACACTATATTTCTTAAAGATTATAGGGTCATTGCTGCCTTTAGGAAGAATAAAAATTTGAAAGATATTCTAGTTAAGGCAAAATTAAAACCATTGAAGGAACCTAAACCCAAAGCACACACAGATTTCTTCAGATATCACAAATTTGTGAAAAATCAACACAGTGGTGAGGTTTTTCCCACCCAGAGAAACACAAGGGCACAGTCAAAGAATTGTGTTTATTTAATTAAATGTTCACAATGTTTAATACAATATGTAGGAGAAACGAGAAACACGATCCTCACCAGATTTGCACAACACAGATACAATATTCAGAAGAAAAAAAACACACAAATTCCTCTTGTCAGACATTTTATTCAGCATGGCTGGGCGAATCTCACAGCCACCATTTTGGAATGTAACCCCAGTTGGTCCACTACTCAAAGGAGGAGAATAGAAAAAAACTGGATATTTAAATTGTGTACTTTAATACCGTGTGGCCTCAATGAGAGATGAGGGGGACCTGGCTATCCCAGCAAACATGGTGAATGCATTAATTCTGACGCTTTCAGCGTCAGAATTCCTTTCCTAACCCTTTCCAGCTAGTACCTGTTTGTTGACTGGCCGGGCTTCCTCCTCCTTTCTGAGGAACACCAATTACATCCTGTCTTCCAAGGATAATTATTAACTATCATGATGTTAATCTGACATGAGGAAACACCAGAATAAGACGCATAAAATGCAACACAATGTATTATGAAATCCCAATTAACACATGAAATAAGATCTGATAATTTCTTATTTACACTAAAGGTTTTGATATTACAGTCCCACAAACCTAATTTTGATGTTAACTCAATGACTGCTTAAGAGTGGAGGATTTTCCTGAACTGAGGATTCTGTTATGAGGGAAACAGAATCCTAATACTCAGGTTTACACATATGTTCATTTTCAATATATCATTGCTGGTCTATGGAATACAGAAGGTATATATGTTGCTATATTTTATTATGTGTACACAGATTACACACCCATGTTATATATGTTGTTAGAAAGGAAATGTAATTTCTGAATTAACTTTACTCACCTTGATGAATGTTTTGCCAATATTCCTGAACTATCCTACAGTTACATGAGTTTTATGGATGTTCTTGTTTCACAGTTGATTGATGTGATGACATGTCTACTCCCTGTTGAGAAAAAAAGAAAAGAGAAAAAAAGAGGTTAAAATGTGCATAGAGCGGGATTACATTTGATATCACTTACCTGAAATCATCTACTTATTTTCCAGCCCTAATCATAACCATAATTGATCGTTTATAATTACTAGTTTACCAGGGCCCTTTACCACATAGCCCCCCCCTAAAAATCTAACCCTAACCATAACCATAATTAGGGCTCTAAACTTAACCCCTTACCTTACAGCCCTAACCCTAATCATAACCATATTAAATTGTGTATAATTACAAATCTGCCAGGGCCCTAAACCCAACCTTTTCCTGCCATGCCTGAACATAACCAATAATTAATCTTTTTCTTATAAAAAAATACTTACCCCTGGTTATATTATCACCATAACCACACCGAATTCTGAGAGTTTAATTTTCCATTTCAATTCAATTTGATCAGGCATTTTGCAAACCTCAGAGCCTATTACTTCAATTCCAGACCAGAGGCTTTTATTTTGAAAACGGGCTGGCAAAATACGGAAGTGATGTTCTTTTTCAATCCCGGTCTCTTTACCTCTTCCTGCTCCGCTTTGGACGCGACTTACCTGAGGGAGAAAACATAAGACATATGTAAGTTGTTTTTTCAGCTTGATAAAGGCATAATTTATGTCGAAACGTACGTCGCTACTTGAATAAATATTCAACAACTTAGTCATCACGTCTCAGTGTTTTTTGAGATAGATTTTAGTTACTTTTTGCAAAGTTTTTTTCTACCTGACCAGCCACGCCACTTCAATATGGCTGACGACCGATGGGACGACAGCGGCTGGACAACAGTGAGTTACAGAAGAAACAGGAATCGAAATAGAGATTTTGTGGCTCCTAGGTCTAGATCGGCCTCATATCCACGGCCCTTTAAACAGTTTGGCCATAAACAAAGTTACGCTGCGGCCGCCAGATATGGCCGCGCGGACACCAGACCCACAACACGGAACACACAGTGGGATCGCAGAAGGGGCCGTTCTGGCTACAGTTGGACTAACAGGGACCACCACAGCTTTCAACGGAGGAATGACAAGGGTTACTACGAAGGTGGATACCGCCAACAACGCCGCCAGGCCCCGCGGACCAGAGCTTCGAACCGCAACACTGCATGGAATGGAGGTCGTCATTTTGGCCAGCAGCCAACACAGAGAGGACCACAACAGAGGTTTGGCCGTTCTTACACACGTCCCAAAGAAAAGTCTGCACATAATAATAATCCAGACTTCATCATAAAGACCAAAATCATCCATAAGATGATAAAAGCAGCACATCACCTGAACAATGTGACAGCTAAAAATGCACCAGCAGCCATTAGCAGAATATCTAAAAACCTGATGGAGGTAATAAAGCCGGCAGACCCTAAACCCACCACCATGACATTACTCTCAGGGAACGCTAGGCATTGGGAGCATACAACCCTCCTGATACTAAAAGAACATTATGAGGACAGTCTGAACAACAATTTAGAAATCCTAAAACAGCTCTCAAATCCAGAATGGAAAGAAAACTACAACATAGCAGCTGCTTGGTGTCGTAGCCACTTTGGGAGGAGACTCCAGCAGGAAACCCTTGACTCTGTCTATGACAAAATACGGGAATCCCTACACACCAACACACAAGACCTCACGGTGGAGGCGCCTGCACTCCAGACACAGACAACAGCCACTACAGACCAGCGGATGACACCCACAACAACCATTAACCAGGCTCCATCAACGCCACGGGTCTCCGCACAAGTCCAGCCCACTACCACCGGGACCAGGGACTCCGACACCATACAACCAGATCCGGAGGAGGGACAGGACGCCCCACCACAGCAGCCACTTCCACCTCCCCCACCTCCACCACAACGCGTGGCAGCACAGGCAGCAACGCCACAGAGGCGCCAGCTCACTATAGAGGCTGAAGTTCATCATGCGCCTACACAACAGCAGCTGACCGCACCATCATCACCGACGAGGCTACAACTGGTCACAACTAGCACCATGACCGAGACGAGGAGCGACTGGTCCCCAGACCAACAGCCGGAGGGAGAGAGGGAGCAAGGCTCACCACAGATTCCCTTCCCGCCCCCTACAGATCCACCTTCTTCCTCAGCTCCCCCCTTCCCCATCTTTCCTCCTCCAGTTGCCCCACTCATTTTCTCCAAATCCCTGCCCACTCAAACCCTACCGAGGCCGCAAAGACAGACACGGCTGTCACCTCACCTCAAATCCATTCTTCAGGTTGAGAAGAAGACCCAGAGTTTGACCCCGAGGAGGGCCACCATTGACCTCACAGTTGTTGAGGACTCCCGCTCTGAGGCCCCAGAGAGCTCCAGCTCATATAGAGGTAGGAAAATGTTCTCTGATATCAGCAAAATCAGACTTTCCCCCTACCCACGACCCCCATCCCAGAACACACTTACCTCAACCTCACCAGCAGCGCCCGTAGTTGAGTTCAGACCCTTTAGGCATACGCCTACAAACAAAAAAATGACGGCCTGGACTTTGATTCCAAAGAGAAAATGGCTGATCATGGGAGACTCCAACATATCAAGACTCCCCCCCTTTCACATACACCGAGCTACAAGCTGATAGCTTCCCGGGCGCTACCCTCAAACACGCAGAGGCCATTTTGGCCAAAACCAAGGTCAGTGATACTGTTGAGAAACTGGTGTTGTCATTTGGTTTGAACAATAGGGCCCAGGATCCACACAAACTTGCCATTCCACAGCTCTTAAAAGCTATTCGAATGGCAAAAATCGCCTTCCCTAAGGCCCAAATATTCATCCCCCTAATAAACTTCTCAAGGGCATTACCCCACGCAGAACAGACTAACTTGAGGACCCTGAACGACCACATACTAGCACACCACCAACATATACCTCAACTCTCCAGAAACTCTTTTTGCACAGAGAAAGACTCAATCCACTGGACCCGCTCCACTGCTAGCCACATGCTGGACCACTGGCTAGAGTGTTTAAAAGCCTAAACCCCGGAAAAGCACCACAGCAGGCGGGGTCGAGGACTGTTTTCAATCTGTGTAAGTCATTCAGGTTAACGGCAGCGGAGACCTCCCTGTTAAATAAGGGACTGACCTTTGTCCCTTCAGGTAACAATGTGAAACATAAGAATGTGAAAGACCAAGCAAGATTTGATTTACAGGATTACCATAGGAGATTAAAGATAGCAGTTTATTATGAGCAAAAAACAAATACTGAATACTTACCTTTTACTCCTAGATCGACCTGGGCTCCCTCCACAGCGCAGCTTCCTCCTGAAATAGAAACAATAATTAAAGCTGATATTCAGCACTTTCAAAATGATTATAAAATTAACTGGTCGAAACCAAATTTGGACAAATTCGAATTGGAGGCCCTCACCTCTTTACAAAAAAATGAAAAAATTATTATTAAGCCTGCTGACAAGGGTAGCTCAGTCGTTCTTATGGACAGAGAGGATTATTTGTGGGAGGGATTTAGACAGCTTAACGATACAAATTACTATAAGAAACTAGAAAAACCTATATATAAAGAGACTGTGCCCTTGATTAAGAAAATTATTGATTCATTATATAATAAGAAATTTATTAATCATAAACAGAAATCATATCTTCTAGGCAGCAGTGACCCTCGAATCAGACTTTTTTACATGTTACCAAAGATTCACAAGAAAAAAGAGACCTGGAGTGTTCCTTTTAGAATTCCACCTGGGAGGCCCATAGTGTCAGACTGTGACAGTGAGAGTTACTACACCGCAGAGTTCATTGATTATTATCTGAACCCCCTCGCTAAGCTCCACGCCAGCTATGTTAAAGACACTTACGATTTTATAGACAAAGTCAAACAGGCCTCCTTGCCTCCCAGCTGCTTCCTCTTCACACTCGATGTCGAAAGTTTGTATACTAACATTGAAACGACTCAAGGCCTCACGGCAGTCAGAAGAATATTCCACAAATATCCAAATAGCAAACGTCCCGATAAAGAGATATTGCAATTATTAGAAATTAATTTAACCAGAAATGATTTTGAGTTTGACAAACTATATTTTTTGCAAATAAAAGGGACAGCGATGGGAAAACGATTCGCCCCCGGGTTCGCTGATATTTTCATGGCTGACTGGGAGGAAGGAGCTTTGGCCAAATGCCAGAAAAAACCACTACATTATTTGAGATATCTTGACGACATATGGGGGGTGTGGCCCCATTCTGAGGAGGAATTTAAGGACTTTTTGATCACTCTCAACAACCATAATCCCTCTATTAGACTGAAATCCACCTTTAGTCCAAATTCAGTAGATTTTTTAGACACCACAACTTTCAAAGGAGAGGATTTTAAAGATAAATTGAAATTGGATGTTAAAGTTTTTTTTAAGGAGACCGACACCCACGCCTTGTTGTTTAGATCTAGTTTCCATCCAAGACACACTTTTGCTGGACTTGTAAAATCCCAGCTACTGAGATTCAGCAGAATTTGCACTAGAAACCAGGATTTCATGCAGGCAGTCAAGGTGCTGTTCTCCAGTCTCGCCAGCAGGGGGTACTCACGCTCCATGCTCCGCCAGACATTTAAAACCTTCAGAGAAACAAAACCTATCTGTCTGGATACAGTCCTCCCTGTTATCACCACCTATTCTAGAGCCAATATTCGTCTTATGAGAGTGATCAAAAACAACTTTCATGAGTCTGGGGGTAACACTATATTTCTTAAAGATTATAGGGTCATTGCTGCCTTTAGGAAGAATAAAAATTTGAAAGATATTCTAGTTAAGGCAAAATTAAAACCATTGAAGGAACCTAAACCCAAAGCACACACAGATTTCTTCAGATATCACAAATTTGTGAAAAATCAACACAGTGGTGAGGTTTTTCCCACCCAGAGAAACACAAGGGCACAGTCAAAGAATTGTGTTTATTTAATTAAATGTTCACAATGTTTAATACAATATGTAGGAGAAACGAGAAACACGATCCTCACCAGATTTGCACAACACAGATACAATATTCAGAAGAAAAAAAACACACAAATTCCTCTTGTCAGACATTTTATTCAGCATGGCTGGGCGAATCTCACAGCCACCATTTTGGAATGTAACCCCAGTTGGTCCACTACTCAAAGGAGGAGAATAGAAAAAAACTGGATATTTAAATTGTGTACTTTAATACCGTGTGGCCTCAATGAGAGATGAGGGGGACCTGGCTATCCCAGCAAACATGGTGAATGCATTAATTCTGACGCTTTCAGCGTCAGAATTCCTTTCCTAACCCTAACCCTAACCCCCTAACCCTAACCCCCTAACCCTAACCCTAACCCTAACCCTAACCCCCTAACCCCCTAACCCTTTTTTGGGCTGTGCCCTGCCGGGCTCCGTGGCAAACCCGGCCACCAGGCGCTCGCTGACGGGCCCTCCATCTGGGCCTGGCTCCAGACGGGGGCCCCGGGCTTCCTCCGGGCAGGGTCACATCATCTCTACCTCGTTTTTTCATGGGGTTTTTGAACCTTTTGTGCCTGACTATGTATAATATATTTACAATGTATGTAATATAAAATATAAAAAATGAGCACAAAATGACAGTTTGCGACATTAAAGAATGGCTTGTTTAATGCTAAGGCCATATGGTCAAAATTAAATGATTAATAATGTAATAACAATAACTTGTAACAATGACCTATTCCACCAGTAAATTGCTGGTAAATGACAAAAACAACCACCAGATGGGAAAAGGGTATTTTACAATAACTTAAAATGCACCACAAGGCTGGCGAGTTTCAAGTGAACAGTCAAACTGTTACGTCCCGGTGTTGGAATCCTCTACAGGGAAATACAGTCACACTTTACACCGCTTAGCGTTAGCTATCAGCATTTTAACCATTGTGTTTAATCCAGCTAGTAGCTAACGGCAACGTAGTGTCCCATGCAGCGATGCTTCTGGAAAAAAAAAAAAAAAAGTCAGGCACCGAAATGAGGAACCAAAATTTTCGTTCTTATCAGTTTCGTTACTACCGTTTACGTCGGAACCAGTGCCCTATTGACACCGCATTTCGGTACCCAACCCTAGTTTTAAGTCACATTTTAATGACCCTTTGAGATCCTGATCATTTTTTAAATATATTATTTATCAAGATGAAGGATTTTAGTCACAAGTCTGGCTCTGGAGTGTAACTGCAAACATTGTAACTAGGGATGTTGTGATCCAATCTGAACTTATTTCTTCATTCAGTGTTTCCCATACATTAATTTATATTTAACAGCCCAGAACAATAAAAATACAAACTGATTATTTTTGGAGCTCGCAGTCTCTTAGACACATAAGGGTGACTTTATTCAGTTTTTTTGGCTGGCCATGATGTACTCACCAGGCATTTCAGGAAGAGCTTCTCTGCTGTGTCACGGACAAATATGGGTAGACCTTCAAGGCAAGTTTTCCTTCGATGCAGTGCAATGTCAGATGTCTGAAAATCAGGGGAAAAAAGACCAACAGACTTTAGAGCAGTGAATATGGGGCCTATTTACAGAGTTAGACTGCAGTCGTGATTTCACCATGGTATTTGTTGACAAATACAAGAACTTTAGGTTATTGTTACAATTTAAGAAACCTAGACAATGTATAACAGGGCTGCACGATATTGAAAAAAACTGACATCGCAATATTTTTTCCCCCTGCGATATACTGTATATTGCAATATGAAAAAATACTGTAATTTTTACGAGATGACAAATAGCTCGAATATTCCCAAATTATAGGGTAACTTTGTAGGGGAGTGCATCTGAATAGAAAACAATTAAAAAGAACAATTTTCTTATTTGACCCACTCTCTTAAACATTAATGCTTTACAAACACAAAAACAAGAGAGCGCTGCGACTTCTCTTCTGGAGTGATTTTGGAGAGGGAAATGAGGTAGTTAAAGGACAATTCCGGCGCAAAACGAACCTATGACAGCTCCCCGCAAGTAAACATGAACGCGACTGTCTTTATAATCTATCTTTTTAATAAACTATCTGTACACTTACAACGCTGTCAATGCTTCGTTTCACATTTAGGGACCCTAATTATGCTAACGTTAAAGTGTGGTGATATTTCGAGCCTTTTTAGTGGTATTAAATAGCGATTTAATTTGAGTGTCCCAATGCCCCAAAATACTAGCATTTCAAGCTAACCAGCGGTCTGTGGTAGCCTCGTTAAAGCTCCAAACTCATTCGATTAGCATGAAAACATGTCCCAGAGAGCGACAGAGTGGGTACACATCAGTTAATAACACCTAGGTTCGTTTCACGCCGGAATTGTCCTTTAAATACACTGGTTGACTCACATGTAACCATTGTATTCATCCTACTCTATTAATCCAGGCTAAACTCAATGATGGCATGCATGTTGCTTTTCCTAAAATAAGGGGGCTCCCTGATGTGGCTACCATCCTGTTCCTCGCTCATTTTCAGGTTGTGGTCGACAACTAGCGGGCCTGCTTTGTTTGTTTGATTAATTGATCAACATTGATTGAACGTCTGGATGTCACACACTAGTAACAAACTGTGTATACAAGAACACTTAAATCAGTGTAAATTACATTATTTCAGACTTTTCTTGTAAATTAGTATTACGTTTCCAGCTTCGCGGCTCGGAAACGTAACATTAGTTGGGACAGACCCCTTGTTTCTTAAGGCTAACTATAATAGCTATTGCTTGGCTGGTAGCACATTTCTGGCAACTTTGCGGTGCAAAATGGCCAGGAATGTGATAACGTTGCTTAGGTGCTTATTTTGTCTTTTCTACAGACACACGGAAGAGTCTCACTTCCTGTAACAAACCCCGTCGAACTAACATTACGTCACATACACACGTTGCCCACATGGCCACCTGCCTTAAAGGGGAAGGGTCGGCTAGTAACAATCACGTTAAATGAGAACCGTGCAAGTTTTCTTTTTCTATCAAGCAGCAATAAAAGTTGTAGCGTTAATATCACACATCCTGCGATGTGACTATTGCACATGTGCACATTGCGATGTCGACGATGAAACGAAATTCCTAGTAACTAATAATCAGCTGAATTACTGCTCTTGCCAACAGACCACACCAACGTTAAAATAAAAATGTAAAAATGTCCCCCCTTTAATGTTTAACTAGCAGCAAACACAAAATAAATACCCTGGGCCTTGCAGAATTTCTTCCAAAAATAAATTTCACAGATAAGTCTACCTGTTCATCAAGCCTATCCAAGAGATTTTCCATGTCTTGACCACAGGCTCCCCTCCTGGCACGGTACAGCTTAAGCAGTCTAGGACAGTACTCATCTAAGGCTGCTCTAAAGGTCCCCAACAGGTCTTTAGTAGTGACACGGAAGAACTCCTCACAAATCTGTAGAAGTCAAAAGAAGTCCAAAACAATCACAAAAACATAACGATCGAGTTTGTAGTGATTTTGGATACACTTAAAATAATTGAACTCATAAAGAGTTCACAATCTAATTATGTTTAACAATCTAATCTATACTCTGAATAAGCCAATGGATGACCCTGTGGTCATCTTTGCTTTGAAAAGCAATCAAACTAAAAATATTTTATTATTTTTAAAATCTGTCTTGCCTGTTCTCTCAGAAAAAGAGCAGGCCATCTCTCCTGGATTTCCAAGACCATGGGCTCCACCTCCACGATCTCCTGTGAGAATGTGAGGTCCATCTTCTGTCTGATGAGTTCCATGTCTTTCCCCTTCTTTTTCATTTCACCCACCAGGACACATCTCTGGTCTTCTAGTGTCTCATCATTGTAGTTTTCTGGATGATCAGGAACATGATTTACTTCACCTCGCTTTGGTTTTTTCAAGGAAAACCTACCCTCATCAACTTCGTCATCCCTCCCTCTTTTCCTGTTTACACTGACCTCATTACATCCAGCCTGGCGCAGTTTAGATCGGTAGTTTCCAAGTTTGTACTTGATGCTTGTTGTCCAACCATCGTATCCTGTGCCGCTACCAGGCTCCTTAAGGCACGGATGTTTGTTGACAAGTTCAGAGGCAACCGATACTATTTGATATTTCTCAGGGTAGGCTTTCAGAGCAAATATTTCTTGTGCCAGCTTGTCTAGAATTTCCATTTTCATGTCTTTCATTACACTTAGACCTTGCCCAGCTTTTTCACGAATGTCATTGCCCTTACGGAGCTTTAACTCCACATCATATGAGAAAGAGGGGACCACAAATGGAGAAGGCCACTCTGAAATGTTTCTCATGAAGGTGCGAATAATTGAAGATGAGCTGTGGGAGGAGGCTGGTGAACTGATGCTGGCTGTATCAAGGGAAGAGATGCAGGATGAATGGGATGGCGTCTGCGATTCATCAATATTCCAAATAATGTGCAAGACAGCCTTTTCTGGTGGCAACTCTGCAATGTCCATCAGGTTACACACTGCATTCCCAAAATCTGGGTCTTCATACTGTACAGCGAATTCACCGTCAAGTTCAAGTTTTTCTCGTAGTACATTTTTTAGTTCGTCCAAAGATTCAGGGGTCTTCGTCAGCTGGACTTTCCGGATAAGTTTCGGATTCATGTGTACTCGCAGTAACAAAGCCTGTGAGGACAAACAGAAAAATAAATTGTGCAGGACCATTAACTGAACTGTAAGAACACTTATAACTTAAAATAAGTTATAAAAGAAACAAGTTGAACTTACAATAAGCAACAGCTGCCAAGATTCCACTCTACAAACCCATAAACCTCTGTCTTTTGTTACAGTTTTGCTTTAGATACCCCTAACAGCATAAACTAGTACAGCACAGCACATACCATTTCATTCAATGCAGCAGGCACGTCCTGGGGGTCACCATTAACTTTCCAGCAACTGGGTATGCAGCCAAAGGGTGGTAATCATTCAAAGCCTCTGGATCCAGGATTTCAATGTCTGTGCCGCTGTCAGTTACTTGGTAAGACCTGTAATGTTCGGTAAACCAAGAGGAGAGCTTTCTACTGACAAAGGACACTTTCTCAAAGTTGACGACAATGTTCAGTATCTTGTAGAAATGTGGCAGTCCACTGCATTGCCCAGCAGAAACTATCATGCCCTTTACATACTGGGTCCCATAGAAATGAACATCTTTGGCAAGGGACACAGAATCGTGATGTGGATACTTCTTTTCAATTACAGTCCTCAGTTTTTCTTCCAACGATGATGTTTTAACCATGTCAACATTGCCAATGTACAGTTTTGGTTTGAACAAATTTTGGCCATTCAAGGTAGTACGCCATCATTTGTTGATGTTTACAAGAGAGTGTGAGAAGCACATTCTTGAAATTGAGAACATCATGCACCACTTTTTTGAAAAAGTTATGCTTGGACTCAAATCTCATAGTCCACAAGTCCACTAAAGGTCCAAAGCAGCGTATGAGATGTACATAATGTTCAATAAAGTGATGTTTTGGCCGCAACTTAAAGTCAGGGAAGGTATCAATAAGCAGATTCCGATGGTCAAATATTTTACTCTGCAAGTAACACAGTATTTCCTCAGATAGTGTTGTAGAGACAATGATCTCAACAATCTCTTTAAGGTCCATCATTATTTCCCATGAGGGCTCCTGTTCCGGAATACTGCTCCCAATCATAAGAGGCAGCAAACGTAAAAGTGTCCAATTTTCATGCCCGTTGCCACTGATTCTTCCGTTTCCAAAGCTGGCCTTTGTAATTTGTTGTGGCTTGTTGACCTTATCAGAATATGTGTATGGGAAATGTTTTATGCGGCTATTCAGTCCATCAAATGTAATGAATCCTTTTCTAATCAGTTCTTTCAGACACAAACATAACTCTACTGGAATAACCCCTTCAAAGAAGTCATGTAAAATATCTGGGGGAAATCCAGTAATTGGATGGAAGTAAGACAAATGCTTACTCAGTACACATGCCCTTTTAACACCGTTTATCACTTGACTCAAGCTCCTCCACAAATATGTTGTGCTGTTGTACAGTTCTTAGTTGAAAATCCCTTGCCTCGACAGTTGCAATTTGGTCTCAACTAAGACAACAAAACCTGCAAAATTTTTCAACATTGAAAGATTCATGAAAGCCTGCAAGGCTGTGGGCCCCAAGGTTGTCTGCACAGACACAAAAAACTGTTCCCTTTACAAACGTATCTAGAACCTCAACAAACACACCATCCCTTTCCAGAGACTGTATATCCTTGATCAGTGGATAAAGAAATGCATCATACCCAAACAGTTTAATATCAACACTCTTTCCAAGAGCAGCCAGCTGAATTAATGTCAGGGAAGAGCGAAACTTTGTTGGTAAATTGAGCACAACCCAATAGACCGCAGTAATCTTATGAATTTTTCTGGATGTCCCCAATGGGTTACATACTTCGAAATCATCAATGTACAGTCCTATAGAAATACTTGTCTCTTGCACACCAAAAAGTTTGTTTTCTTTGAAGTACACACCGTCTTGAAAGGACCTGTACTGACCAGGTTTATCTACTTTAATAAACACTAACTTGTCTAAAAAATCTGACCGTCCCAGTAAATTCTCTAGAACCTGAATGATTGAAACATACACAAATGCATTTTTATGCGTTGTGCTATACGTATATTCAGTTGGTTCAATTACAGGAAAGTGCTGTTTAAAATAGAGATTTCTCCTGTGATTAGTGGACAGCGCACCTTTTGCCTCAGTAGTCAAAATAAGTGGATTGGTTTGGAATATAGAATCATTCATTTCTTTCACAACACAATCATCTATGTCAATACTATGTTTAGTAAACACTTCTTTGATTTTTTGAAGGGAATGAACTTTAGAAAAGTGCAGAATATCATTAAATTCTTCAGCGATTTTCTGTAAAGCACTTTTGGAGACATGCAATACTGATTGCATACACAGAAAAAGAGATGCAATTTTATGTTCAAGAGTCTCAGCTTCTACATATTCTTCCCCACCGTTGTTACTTGAACCACTTTCTGATGCCTCTACCTCAACAAAGTCATCTATTGGCTGGTCAACGATATGAGTGTCAATGGCACAAGTTTCATTTTCAGAATGCACTCTTAGACAAGTTCTAATGTCCTTTGCATTCTTTTGCTTTCTGCTTCTGTGTGAACTGAATGTTTTAAGATTGTTAGTTTTAAACTCACACCGCAGGAAGGGGCAATGCACAGTGTGTTGATTTTTTAAATGATGTCCCAGATGAGTGAAAAAAGTGCGCTCAGTACAAGTTTCTTTAAATTCACATAACTCACAGAAAAAAGACGATGTCACCTGCCTTCTTACAGTCCTGCAATGGGATCTGGTAAGGTGGGATTTTAACGCGCCAGGTGTTTTGAAGGTACACACACAGTCACTGTAGATACAGGGCCAGTGAGATCCTCTTCTGTGTCGTAGTCTATGGTGCCTCAATAGAGCTTCTTGACTTGAGCTCAGAAAACCGCAGAACCCACACTTCATAGGATAACTGCAATGAGAATTAAAAGGCAAATTAGTTTATTTACTTTTAATGGATCTGTAAAACAAGTAATCCAGAACAACAAAGTGTTATAAATAGTATGATTATATTGTTGGTTTATTAAATTTATGCAATAAAAATGTACAATGCTTAATGTGTTTGTACTGCTGCTTAGTTCAAATACCAACAGTCTTTTCCCAATATCACTTACCCGGCCTTTAATAAAGGTTGTAATGCTTGATTTTAGTTTATCTAGTTGAAAGAGTTATTTTTTATTTTAATGGTCATTTTGGAGGCTGTAATTAGTTTGCTGAGAACTAAAGGTGTTCCTAATATTTTGTTCATCCCATTTAATTTTGGGCTGCTTGTAACACTTCTGTTACAGTCTATTAAATTCTTTGTATTGGGGTTAAAATATTTGATACGCCTCTGTACAACACATCACATATTATAGAGTCAAAAATGACCATTACAATAAATTAACACCTCTCTAAATCATATTCAACAAAAACTGAAGCCTGATATCTGCGTGTACCTTATAAACAAATTAGTAAATGAGTATATTATAGACATAAATGCACAACTCTGCATGTCAACATACCTACTTTTAGCGAACAAGAGAGGGTTGTGGTTGGTAGAACCTTAGTAAACCTTTCCCGGTGGGACTGACCACAGAGCAGCATGCAGGACAACTGCAGTTAGAAAAAAAGCATTTAGATAAACAAATTAGTTGTTTACATTTTGTGAGGAATATGCAGGGTCAACGTTGTAGATGTAAAAATGCACAAAGGTATTAAACACTGTGTGGGGACATGTGCAGGTATACAGTAGACTCAGTTGTCAGTTATTATTAGGTACACCAAGATTAAACTAATTCAGTGTCATACAATAGCTCTGAAATAAATCCATCCTTCATGAGGCTTATGAGTTTCTGAACTGAATCTCTATTATTCTTATTTACTATACACTGAGAAGGGTTACAAATATTTAGTTTATCCTACACACATAAATATACGGTTAACAAAATATTAACACCTCTTAGTATGAGCCAGGCCCAGTACAGTTAACTAGCACCATAAACAGCCTTCAAATACACCAATAAAATAAAAAACCTCTTTCAAACAGATTAAATAAACTGACCACAATACCTATCAAGGAAAGGTTTTAATGCAGAGCCATTGTATTACGTTGCATAAGTTTTGTTTATGTGTACCTAAAATGCCTAAATTTTAAAGTGATTGTAACATAACCAGCAAATGCCTTGGCAAAAATGACACGGTGGATGGGGCACACTTACATACACACTTATACTGTATATAATATGCCAATGTACGTATATGCTTTAGCAATTGCTTTAGTGATTATTCATCCCGTTATGCTCTTTTGCTTGCGAAAGCAGCGGGGATACAGAGCCCGGTGATCGGCACATCTAGGTAACGTTAAAGTAGTTGAATGTGCTTTAGCATTTTGGCTGTTTCCATTCGCATATCCTGCAACAGTGAAGCAATAAGGGTTCGCCAGTGTGACTGACTTGCACACGGATCCGCTTGTTGTGGTAACTGTTAACGTTACCTCACTTAACGTTACCTCCGACCAATTGCCCGCAGCCTCGTCCGCCAAGTTGTCCGCATCTCTAGCCAGACCTTCAGACACTTTCTAAGCCGACGAGCTAACGTGAGCTGTTACTAGCACGGTGCGAGACATTTCGTTTTCTAACAACTGACTGATTCGCGCCAGAGTTTGGATGACAGAGCTCGTGAACCGCGCACACTCCAAAAAGACTGACGTAAACAGTAGATAATGTTACCTGCACTGTCATATAATGTTAACATCCAAGTACCACTGAAGTAAATTGTTAAGTCACACACACAAAATATTTATTTATGACGTTACGCATTTATTTGTCAATGCAAGAAAAAAATGTAAGACCTTTGAAAATGAAATGTAGCTAACGTTTAATTTGTAATTGAATTTTAATATCGTTTCGCGTGACTGGTCGCCAGGGCCTGGAAATTATCGAAGAGCATTAATAAAGCTCAAGAAATAATAGGGAAATCGTCCAAGCACGGATATAACATTACATTATCTAACATTACCTCCAGACCCTGGGAGCGAGCGGTGTCTCCCCTCCTCCACCCCCATGTGCCAAGTAACGTTAGCAACAGCCTCGTCTGTAATGGTAATGACCTGAATATGACCGCTTACCGGGTAACGGATATAACCAGCATGTTCAATATAGACACCGAATTTATCAAACCCACTAACGTTAGCTAAGTTTATGTTTAACATTACCATGCTAATATTAACGTTAGCTGACTTAACATTGACGCTACTTAGCGGGCAAGGTGCAGTGTAGCATCAAGCACACGATTAAATAACATAAAAAATACCTGTGATTAATGCAAAACCAATTTTGCAGTACTATATTCAAACAAAATAACGTTACTCACCTTTTTGACTTAATGGTTCTCGTCTCGATGTAATCCAACATGTCGGAAAATGTGGATGAAAACCCCTGCAGAACTGCCCAGGAAACCCTGTTTTAGCGTTGAGCATGCGCAGAGTAATTCACCTGGCCTCAATTGGAGTCTAACTACAATTTCAAAGTGGTGCCACCATACATTTTGAATTGAGACCAACTTATCACAATAAAATTACTACAGTGAATTGCAGTAATTACTTTAACAAAGTTTACAATGCCATTATGTATTTTTTGTTCTGTTTAATTGAAAATCAAAGTAAGATGAGCAATTTCAAGTTCTCGTTTTTACAGTGTGGAAGGAACTTCTTTTGGTGGAACTTGTACGTTCAAAAGTAGTTTAGTCGTGCAACAGAAAACTCAGATTGGACAGATAGTCTAGCTAGCTGTCTGCATTTGCCCTGCAGAAATCTGAGGAGCAGTTAACCTAGTCCTCAAAAACCCACCGGAGGTTAGAACGCCAACACAGAGAAAGAGGAAAGGGATGGACATCCGGCCAAAATGAGAGACATCCGGTGGAATTTCTGGTGGCACCTGAACAATGCGTTTTTACTCCCTCCCTGCTCACATACTCACCTTGCAGTACATATACTGGCCCATCTCTACTCATTCCTTGCCAGATTGTCTATTTAACACCTCAAGCTTTCCAGCTTTAGTGTCCACTCGATTCTGCCTGCCAGACACACAGATTTAGGATCTTCGCCTGACAGTCAGAAAATGTATGATTTATAACCTCTTTAAATGTCTCAGGCTGTTCGTACACCTCGCTATATAAGTAATGCACTGTAATTTGTATGTCTACCACATACTTGGTATTTACACACAGGGCTTTCAAGCTTGGAAGCAAAGTTCTTGTCCCAGAAGAAGATATAGGGAAAACACAAGACTTTCACCAAGGAAATGGGTGTTTGTGTCGTGGAAGTATTGCTTAAGGCGATCCTTTTTTTTTAACCCAAACCAGAATCCTTTTTCTAATCTTAACTAGTCGTTTTGGGTGTCTAATCTTAACTGTTGTTGCCGCATGATTATTAACTTTTGTCAGCTAAGTTTAACTGCAACGGCCGCTGAAACGTCCGTCCTCACGGTGGCCATCCTCACCTCCTCCATCATTATCTGGTACACTGCTGCCACTGCCAAGAACAAGGGCGGACTGCAGCGTAGCATCCACTCTGCTGGGAAGATGATTTGCTGCATGTGCCTCAAGGACCCTGAAGCACTAAAGATTGTGGCTGATCCCTCCCACCCTGGTCACAACAACTTTTATGAGGCAGGAGGCTGCAGTCCATTAAAACCAAAACCTCTCACGTCACAACAACAGTTTCTTTTTGTCTGCAGTCTGCCTCGTTAACAAGGTCCGGGACCCTTACTGACAGAGTCTCTTAACCCCCCCCACCCCACCCTCCCTAGGGTTGGGTACCGTTTGAATTTTTTTACGATTCCTATGCCGAAACGGTACTTTTAAAACGATTCCGATTCCTAACCTATTCCTAAACCGATTCTTGAAGAACTGAAAAATGACATCAAAGAAAGGCTCTTTTATGGAGTTTTTTTTTAAAGTTGAAAATTATTTAAATTTAACAATATATTAACGTTTTAAAGTACTTAAAGGAGAACTCTGGGCAATTTTTACGTTAATCTTGATTGAGTACTGTCGATAGCAAAAAAAACGAGCCAAATCGGTGCTAGCAACATGGAGCTGCTGCAGCTAATGCCGAGAGCTCCCACTTAGCTAGAACGGCAGTTTTGGGGGCATATCATAAAGTGTGCCTTTGTGCCTCTTAACAGACACAAAATGCAATTAAAGCTTCAAGCAGTGATAGATGGGCCGTCGCGCCTCTGCACGCTTCTGGGTTACTGGCGGAATCCACTCCTTGCGACCGTGCATTTGCGGGGAACTCAGACACCACAAATCATCACCAATGAAAAGGGAACTCCCTGCTGAGTTCAACAATACCTCAAACAAGACTCTACGTCATACAGTTCATTAGCTGTGAAAAGGGGCGTAGCTAAATTATAGGGGGTGGGTCAAACCATCACCAATTAAAAAGGAACTCTCTGCTGAATTCAATGACACCTCACACAAGACTACGTTAAACGGTTCAAATGTTATGAAAGGGGGCGTGGCCTGAGTAAGTGGGCGTGGTTAAAATATAGGGAGCGGCTCAGTATCACATGTCGACCACACATTATAAGTTTCATGTAAATCGGATGATGTTTGTCATATAAGGCGCATTTCCTGTTGCCAGTGGGGGGTGCTATGACCAAAAGTAAATATTAGCCTGTAGATGTCCTCAGACCTGGACCCTTGGCAATCATGAGAAATTTTGGGCAGATATGACAAGTTACACTCAAGTTACAACAATTTCGTTGTTCATCGCTAAACACTCAAAATGGCCGCCACGCCACGCCCACACCATTTGACAAAACGTTTTTCTTTTAATAACTTTTCATCTTTAAGGTGTTGAGATGGTACAGACCAAATTTGAAGTCCGCCGGATGAAATCTCTGTCCAGTAAATGTCCTCAGAGTTCGAGTCTTATGATTACTGAAAAGTTAGACTACCCACTTCCTGTTTCGGCGGCGAAACGCACAAAATGGCCGCCCCGCCACAGCCACACCCTATGATAAAAAGTTTTTCTTTTAACAACTTTTCATCTTTAATGTCTTAAGATGGCACTGACCGAATTTGAAGTTGATCGGATGAAATCTCTAGGAGGAGGTCGTTAAAGTACGACATGTGGAAATGGCCAAAATCGCAGTAACTTCGAACTTTGAATTAAAAATGGCGGCCTTCCTGTTGGGTTTAGGGTATGGCTCTAATGACGTTTTCTATACGTCTTGACATGCTACGTACCAAGTTTGGTGAGTCTACGATAAACGCACTGCAGGGGCTCAATTTTTTTTATCATTTTAGGTGGCGCTAGCGAGCCATTTTTGTGCGCCTATTCCCGAAACCCTTAAAATACGTAAATTTTCACGAGACTTGATGCAACCGCCAATTTTGGTGAGTTTTTGAATATGTTCAGCCCCTCAAAAAGACGATTAATTTGCAGAAAATAATTCCTTCAGTTCCAATAGGGCCTTCGCCGCTGTCGGCGCTTGGGCCCTAATTAAAATGTCTGTGCAACATGAACAGGGCCCATACATGACAACAAGATGCGTTTTCAACTCAGACATTGTTTAAATTCACCTACCCTGTTAGCTTTTAGCTGCCGTCTGGGATGAGTGAGGGTGTTCAGCCAGGCTTCGGTAATAATCATCAAGCAGCAGTTCTCTGTGTATTTGTAGCATATATATCCATTTTGTGTGCGATCCATCTGGCATTGGTGAGTGGTGGGAACTATCATCTCCCAGGACCTCAAGTGGGAGCTGAACATCAGCTCCCTCGTCAAGAAAGCACAACAGAGGATGTCATTCCTGCGGAAGCTGTAGAGATTCAATACTCACAAGTCCTCGACTGAGCGCCGCTACTTTGGAGTTCACCCCATTGGACGAAAGGGTCGCCTCCCTACGCCTGCGGGTTGTGGGGGGGCAAACTCTGACTGTTGTTTGTTCTTGATCTAAACCAGAGAGTTGTCTGTTGTTGGACTTCTGTGCTAGTCATGGATTGTCTATAACGAACACCATGTTCGAACATAGGGATGCTCATAGGTGTACTTGGTACCAGAGCACCGTAGGCCGAAGGTCAATGATCGAGTTTATAATCGTTTCATCTGACCTGAAGCCGTATGATTTGGACACTCGGGTGAAGAGAGGGGCAGAGCTGTCAACTGATCACCATCTGGTGGTGAGTTGAGTCAGGGGGTGGGGGAAGACTCTGGACAGAACTGTTAAGTCCAAACGGGTAGTGCGGGTAAATTCGGAACGTCTGGAGGAGACCCCTGTCCGACAGACTTTCAACTCACACCTCCGGCGGAGCTTTTCATGCATCCCTGTGGAGGCTGGGGGCATTGAACCTGAGTGGACAATGTTCAAAGTTTCCATTGCTGAAGCTGCGGCGGGGAGCTGTGGTCTTAGGGTCTTAGGTGCCTCAAGGGGCGGTAACCCACGAACACCATGGTGGACACCGGTGGTCAGGGAAGCCGTCCGACTGAAGGAGTCTTTCCAGTATTTGTTATCCCAGAGGACTCCGGAGGCAGTTGCAGGGTACCGAAGGGCCCGAAGGGCTGCAGCCTCTGCCGTGAAAGAGGCAAAGCAGCGGGTGTGGGAGTAGTTCGGATAAGACATGGAGAAGGACTTTCGGTTGGCACCAAGGTGCTTCTGGAAAACCGTTCGCCACCTCAGGAGCGGGAAGTGGGAAACCATCCAAGCTTTGTACAGTAAGGATGGGACGCTGTTGACCTCAACTGAGGAGGTAATAGGGCAGTGGAAAGAGCACTTTGAGGAACTTCTAAATCCAGCTAATACCCCCTCAATGGTAGAGGCAGAGCTGGAGGATGATGAGGGATTGTCATCAATTTCCCTGGTGGAAGTCGATGAGGTAGTTAAACAACTCCACAGTGGCAAAGCCCCAGGGATTGATGAGATCCGTCCAGAAATGTTTAAAGCTCTGGGTGTGGAGGGGCTGTCTTGGTTGGCACGCCTCTTCAACATTGCATGGAAGTCTGGGACGGTGCCTAAGGAGTGGCAGACCGGGGTGGTGGTCCCCACTTCTCAGCCTCCCCGGTAAAGTCTACTCCAAGGTGCTGGAAAGGAGGGTTCGGCCGAAAGTAGAACCTCAGATTGAAGAGGAACAATGCAGATTCCGTCCTGGTCGTGGAACAACGGACCAGCTCTTTACTCTCGCAAGGATCCTGGCGGGAGCCTGGGAGTATGCCCAACGGGTCTACATGTGCTTTGTGGATCTGGAGAAGGCGTATGACCGGGTCCCCCGGGAGATACTGTGGGAGGTGCTGCGGGAGTATGGGGTGAGGTGGTCCCTTCTCAGGGCCATCCAATCTCTGTACGACCAAAGCCAGAGCTGTGTCCGGGTTCTCGGCAGTAAGTCGGATTCGTTCCAGGTGAGGGTTGGCCTCCGCCAGGGCTGCGCTTTGTTACCAATCCTGTTTGTAGTATTTATGGACAGAATATCGAGGCGTAGTCGGGGTGGGGAGGGGTTGCAGTTAGGTGGGCTGGGGATCTCATCGCTGCTTTTTGCAGATGATGTGGTCCTGATGGCATCGTCGGCCTGTGACCTTCAGCACTCACTGGATCGGTTCGCAGCCGAGTGTGAAGCGGCTGGGATGAGGATCAACATCTCTAAATCTGAGGCCATGGTTCTCAGCAGGAAACCGATGGAGTGCCTTCTCCAGGTAGTGAATGAGTCCTTACCCCAAGTGAAGGAGTTCAAGTACCTTGGGGTCTTGTTTGCGAGTGAGGGGACAATGGAGAGGGAGATTGGTCGGAGAATCGGTGCAGCGGGTGCGGTATTACATTCAATTTATCACACCGTTGTGACGAAAACAGAGCTGAGCCAGAAGCAAAGCTCTCGATCTCCCGGTCATGACCGAAAGAACGATACCCAGGGTACAAGCGGCCGAAATGGGTTTCCTCAGGAGGGTGGCCGGTGTCTCCCTTAGAGATAGGGTGAGAAGCTCAGTCATCTGTGAGGAGCTCGGAGTAGAGCCGCTGCTCCTTCGCGTCGAAAGGAGCCAGTTGAGGTGGTTCTGGCATCTGGTAAGGATGCCCCCTGGGCGCCTCCCTAGGGAGGTGTTTCAGGCACGTCCAGCTGGGAGGAAGCCTCGGGGAACACCAAGAACTAGGTGGAGGGATTATATCTCCAACCTGGCCTGGGAACGCCTTGGGATCCCCCAGTCAGAGCTGGTTAATGTGGATCAGGAAAGGGAAGTTTGGGGTCCCCTGCTGGAGCTGCTCCCCCCGCGACCCAATACCGGATAAGCGGACGAAGATGGATGGATGGATAAAAACAGTCATGATAACAATAAAACTATAATATACAAATACAATAATAAAAGTTGAACAGTTATTCAATTTAATAGGTTGTAGGGATGGGTTTGGGAGGAGAGAGGGAGGGGTTTTATTTTTAATTTCTTTAGAGTGTAAAATATTCTAAATAAATAAATAATGTTCTAAGTAAATAGGATAAATAGGTTTGGAATTATTTTTACAACTGAAATAATTTTTTTGTAATTACAGAGGGAATGTACCAGAAAAAAGGTAACGTTGGGTACCGGGAACCGAATTTCAGGTAAAAATGTGAACAGTACCCAACCCTAGCCACAGGCCAGGAAAGATTCCTGATATAATAGATGGGAGTGTTGTCATTATTATTTTTTTTAAATAATAACACAGCATGTCCTACTTGTTCCCTCCGTTCAATAGGTGTATGGTCCTGTGACAACACAGAGAGAGCTGTTTCAGGGCACCGTAAAGGATCTGGTGAAAGATGTCCTCGAAGGGGGAAACTCTCTGGTTTTCACTTATGGAGTCACCAACGCTGTGAAGACCTTCACGTTCTTAGGTGTATTCCACTCTCTCAGACATTTAGTTAGTGTTGCTATTTAAATTAAGCAAAACATTTAAGGCTGCAGTTTGGAATGTAATCCATCTCGGGAGGAAGTGCTTTTTAGATTAGATGCAGAAAAAGCTTTTTGCCACCACATCCTGTATGTCAGATCTCATGTTGTGCCTGATCAGTAATAGCCACATGGAGTTACATGATATTCAGTTCATGGAATCACTGATTTAAGAAAACACTTCATTCAGCTTAGATAGTTGACCAAACAAACAAACAACAAAGTTACGACCTCACTCACTGTCATGAAATCCTGGATTGACACCTTGTCAATAAATACATGGTAGAAGCAGATTAACTTTTAAGGGGATTTTGAATTTCTGCCCTCCCTGTGATGAAACTGATTATAAGAGTTGTTGTGTTGAAATATCATGTAGATACAGTACATAGCTTTTCTTAAAAAAAAAAAAAACATCACAATGACGACAGACGTGCAAGTGGCGACGTTCTTTTTCTACTCTTGCACAATAGTTATTACATTTTCAATTTAATAAAGCCCCCTAAAAACTCTTGCAAGCAAGTGTTGCTTTTATTGTTTTCTTCTCGTGCAGCTGTAGGCCTTTTATTTAAAATACAAAAGTTTGTGTCAAAATGAGCCCCTCCTCGCTGCTGTCTGCCTGAGCAGTCATTCCTTTCCATAATTTCTTCCTTTATTTGGATCCGAATTAGCTGCTAACAATGTAACAGCTAATCTTCCTGGGGTCCACATCATCATTGCTTTGATGACAATGCATGCTCGCACCTGTTAAAGAGGAAGGAAGGACCCTGTGGTATTTCAGACATATTTCTGTCTTGAGATTTAATGATGATAGAAGCACCTTAACTCGTAACGATCCAACAATGTGCTCTTGTCACTCCAGGTCCAGATGCCGATGCTGGTACCCTGCCCTGGTCTCTCGATGTTATTTTCAGCAGTATTGATGAACAGGTTTTCACTGGGATGAGCATCAAACCTCATCACTGCCAAGAGTTCACAAGGCTCACCATGGAGCAGCAGGCTGAGGAAGTGGTGTTCAAGAGAAACTTCATAAGACAACTTAAAGAGGTAAGCCATCCGTCCAAAGCTGCTGCGGATGACAGCAAAATAACTGGCAGCATGTTAGCAGAGCAACAGCGCCAGTCCTTCATAAGTGTCTACAAAGGATTCATTCAGGCACAGTACTGCAGTGCAGGTCGCCTGTGCACAGCATTCAGAACCCAATACATAGACACGGTACTTTTGCATGTAAAATGGAAGAAAATAGACTTGAAGCTTAAACATACGCTTTGGATTGCGGCTATTTAAAACATGAGTACAACGGAGCCATTATGCAGTCTTTTGTAGATAGTTGTTTTGATGTAAAATAGTGTAATAAGATAATCTGTCGGATGTGTTTGAGACTGCCGACTGAAACATGTAGCTAAAAGAGCTGGTAAGCCTTAAAGAGATATTTAGTGAATTAAGATCAAGCTCTGTGTCATGGCAGTGTGTTTAGGTGAATGGTGTTTGGCCTCCCTCCATGTCGCCACTGCTTGGAGCTCTGAGCAGCAGCGTTCTGCCTAGATGGGGAAACAAACACTGCTCACACAAAAATGACACACTCTGAATACAATTGGCAAAATAGCCCTTTTGTGCGTGAGATGCTTGTGGCTGCTCAATGTCTTGAGACACTTTTAGAGCTCTAAAGGTCAGATAGATAGCACCCTACACTAATGATTTATTTCTCTCTCTCTTTCTCTATCTATATCTATATCTATATATATCTATATATATATATATATGTATATATATATATATATATATATATATATATATATATATATATATATATATATATATATATATATATATATATGTGCTATATAGATCAAATTAAAAATATTATTATTTTACTCTAACTCTAACCCTCTACTAGGAAAAATCATGCCATAATTAAATTTAAAAAAGAAAAAGGAAACTGAAAAAGCTCACGAAAAGTTGAAATGTAAAATGATAATTTGAAAATGTAAAGTTCAATGTAAAAAGTCAAATTTAAAATGCAAAGCTTAAATATAAATGCTTAAACTGAAATCTTTGAAATCTTTTATTGAATGACAGAAAATCAAATATGAAACTCAAAATGTGACTTCAAAGCCTACAAGCATTAATATGTATATATATTTTTTTCAAGATTATTTTTGGGCTTTTCCACCTTTATTTGACAGGACAGCTAGGTGATAAAGGGGGAAGACATGCAGGAAATCGTCACTGGTCAGACTCAAACCCTGGACCTCTGCGTCGAGGCATAAACCTCGAAGTATATGTGCGCCTGCTCTACCCACTGAGCCAACCCGGCCACATCAGAAATCAGAATCAGAAAAAGCTTTATTGCCAAGTACGTTTACACACAAAAGGAATTTGTCCTGGTGTTGTAGGTGCATGTCACATTAAAGCAACACGCACAGACACACCGAGTCGCCATATGTGGCGCCATCACAACTCTCTCAACTCTCGCAGGGACAGATACAGCATGACATGAGGAGAGGAGAGGGAAAAAAAGCAACTCTCAGACTATCCTCATAAAGATAAGAACAGTCTGGGAACAGGAAAAAAACACCTCAGCACATAAGCACACAAACAGTACATTTGCACTGCTGAACATAACATAACATAACATAAATGTACAGTTGCACATTTAGCAGCGAAGGCGTGGGACTGGGGAGAGGGTAGGGTGGGGTAGTTTGGCCTGCTGAGAAACGCACAGCCCGGCAGTCCCACTAGTGTCCCAGTCCGCAGAATGTTATAGCGATAACACAGCACGTTGCCGCGGTGACACCCTTGAACAGTTCAGAACCGATACAACAATCAGCAGGCAGTGGGGAAGACGGGGGAGGAACCAAGAGCGTCTCGCTTGCAGAGCCCCAACAGGGTGACTGTTTGTTCCAAGAAACGGCCTTGGCAAGGCCGTTCAGGATAAGGGAGCCGAAAGATTAAATTTGTTTGGTCTACACGAATGGCTGCTCTAATTTAAACATTCATTCTATAGTTCATCTGTTCAACTGTTCAACTGGTCAATTTTTCTTTCCAAATCCATGACCTTCCTCATGATGATATCCAAGCTGCGGGTCATTACCATGTTGTTTTCCGTCACGTGATTAATAGTTCCAGTTTGCGAACTGATAATCGCTTTTTCAACAGCTTCATTCAGGCCAGGCAGCTTCCTTGGGCTTTGGACAGCTACCAAAGTCTTTTTAATTTCTCGATAAACCAGAGTGAAGCATCCTCCAATCAGCAACATTCCAGTTATCAGGGTTCCAAATAGGTAGATATCCTCAACGTCCTCCACGGAAAGAGCAGAGAGACACACGACACGCCATTTCTCCCAGCTGTCCATCGTATACCCCGCAGCAAACGTCCCGTCAGGACATGCTGGCTCACCCGAACCAGTGCTCCTCCTCGAGAATACAGTGTCAATTGCGCTGAGAGACCAGTTAATCAATTCCATGATTTTTAGGTATTTGTAGAGCCTTGCAGGGAGAGTCTCTAAAAAGTTAACAACAGACAACACTAGACAAGATAGCAAGCAGGGTAGGCCTGGGAGGGAGAGGGAGAAAAAGCGACCGCCTTCGCTGAGAGCTGGAAAGAGAAGCATTTTAAAGAAACCGTTTAATACACCGACAAGCATGATTATGCAATTGCTGTGACTAAAAATAAGTAAGTGTGGGAAATGCAGGAATGGAGAATTTTGACTGCCGTGCGCCGGCCCGTGCCTTGCCTTTGATTCCCTATCTAACTGCCCAGTCGTTGGACGAAGCAGGGGAATCATCGAGATAACTTTCCCTTACCTAACCCTATACAAAGTCAAATCCTTAATATAATGTTTACGATTATTTTATTGGCACTCTGAACTGCTATCGGTACCCTTACTGACATTCGACTTCATCCCTTATCCCTAACCCAAATGCAGACTGAACCTCTTTAAAAACTCATTTGTGCCTACATCAATTAAAATGTTAAACAATAATACTTCTTGAGGTGTATGGGTTCTGCAATAACGTCATGGTGTTGTTTATGTGGCCCGTGGCTCTCATTAAATTGCACTTGCACTTTGTTTACTGTTTTATTAACTTAATAATCTCTGTCTTATTGTTTCTATTCATTGATCTTTATTGTAAGAGCAGCTAAAGTTGTCAGCGCCGGAGTCCAAGCCAGAACAGTCCGAACTATAATTGGCCCAACAAAAACCTTGACAAATTGTACCTCATGAAGTCTTATTTATTGATCTTGACATAAATATTTATGGTTTGTACATCACAAAAAAGGTTTACATTTCAGTGTAACTTTAGGGTTAGGTTAGCTTTACTATCAAAGGAAGTGACATCATCTTTGTTGATCTGAAGAACTCTGGGAATATGGAGACCTGAAATATACCGACAACATAGATTGCATATTGCATTTGTTAATACCTTCCCTGTGATCATACACCGATGAGATTAAACTGTCTTCTGGTTGGCTCCGTTTCTTGCAAATACACTTTTCATAAGATATCTTTCATTATACAGTTTTACTATAATCATTTTAACAGGAGGCAGATATTTAATTTCTTCCATCTTTGAATACTGACTTTGATAAAAAGATGTTCATGCTGGATGTGCAGTGGTTTGTTTGCCAATGCTAAGATGATAAATGTCAAAATTATTTTGGCAAAAACACAGCAACACTTGCCAGTGACTTAATTCATCACCAAATATGCCAAGGAAAAGATCACCACATACGCTCAACTGTGATATTACAGAAATACACTAAATAACAACAATGACGTGTCTGAAAAACACAACTCAAGAGTTTCATGTTACACTCAAGAACATTTAAATAGATCACAGCACTATAGATTCTGGTATATTTCACAGCTGAGAAACAAAATCAGTACAACACACTGGGTGCAAAAAAGGTTACGTTTTTCTTTTTTTCTTCAGAAACCATTTTACTGCTTTTTGTAGGTGTGAACGTGTAGAGATTGCAACATTCCCATTAAATCATACATCTTTTTGTTCTCAACAAAAAACATCTCAATTCCAGAGAAGGGTAGACCATACTATCACGTCATGCTTATTAGTTTTCAGTTATGCTGGGAATAGTTCTACTTTTTATTACCATGAATTTTATTTTCAGTAGATTGTAGTTTGATATAACAGAGAAAGCTTTGTGTTGTCCAGCAGACAGATGCAGCAGGGTTGTTCAGGGGTTGGCTACATGCTGACTGGACAGCTTGTACTTAAACTTCTGCTCATTTCTTTCCACCAGCTGAAGAGACTTTTACTCCAGACGCTGAGTGAAGTTTTCTGGGAAAAGTCCTTTGTGAGCACCAGTGCCGAGCGTCAACCACTCACTTTCTTTGAACCCTGTGAGCCATCCGGCCTCCTGCAACAACCACCACAAAAAATCACTACCAGCCTGAACTACTGTTAAAATGTGGTTCATTCTTTCCCTCCAGGATGCTGTTGCCCATTAATGTGTCACCAGCTATTCTCACCTGATCCTCTATTGACGCAGTGGGAACCACCAACACCACATCACCTCTATTTAGCTCCAGCTCATCTGAATTTGCAGCCTCAAAGTCATGCATCGTCTCCACCTGCAGGAAGAAAAACACCGTCACCACCTCTTCTGACAACAGATTGAGCAAGTATGTAAAAAATAAATACATCAAGTGTGTTTATTTTAATTTGCTGCTTCAAACGTCAGCAGTTAAGTAGGAAGAAATCCCACCTTGTAAAGAAAGTCATCAGGGAGTCCCATCACTCCCCCAGATGGACTCATGTGTTTGATAGCTGTCACACCATTGTCACTAATGGCGGTGGGAGAGATGATGTCAGCATCACGGTCATCATCACCTTCATTACTGGAGGCAGGCTCAATCACCACAGAGGGGATCGGCATCTTTTCCTGCAGAGGACAAACAGCATTTAGCTCTTTCATTAACAACATTTCCCTTTCTCTGTTATAACTATAAAGAAGCAGAAGAAAATGTGACCAAGAACAAAACCATATGTTTTTTAAAAGAACCCAAAGATGTTACCAAACTTTAAGCACCTCAGTGTTGGAATTTGCAGATGACACTGTTGTATTTTGTTTGTAGAACTTACATTACATCAAAATGAATTAGTCTTTATCTATTGTATAATTTCTGGATATGTTAGTGTTCGTACTTGAATTCACTGAAGAACGTGTTGTAGCGTTTGATTGGTAAGTCTATTTATGCTCATTTTAAGGGTTAATGCTTTCAGACACTGGATTTTTAAAATAAGATTACATGAACGTTTATTAATCCCCAGAGGAGAAATTTGGCTGTTAAAGCTGCACAAAGACAGAAATAATTCAGATAAAGAGTAAAAGTCGCAAATAATAAACTGAAAAATAAATATATTTTTCTATATATACATTTTAATCAACCAAAAAGGTCTTCATTGTGATACAGATTTTGGTAAAAATTGTTTGTGCTGCCATTTTCATAATGTTATTTCAGTATGCATTTGATATTTGTACAGTCATTAAAATAAAATGTTTTCTAGTTTTCACAAATGTATGTTGAATATGTGAAATATTTCTATTTAAGAAGTACAGCTGAGATGAAGAGGCTTCAGCTAAGCACAAACTTATTTTGACATCTTTCTAACAGTTGTTTCTGTTTCACTGTTGCCTTTTACGGCTCCTGTTGACCTTGGGTCAAATTTGATCCATTTTCAAAGTTTCTATGTCAGAAATTTGGCTTTCTTTTGACCAAATTGCCCAAGAATAACTGAATGAAGTTTGCTAGAAGCCTAGATGTACCACAAATTGGTTGATAATTGATTTGTATGCTTTAAAACCAAGAAAGACAACATGTGTGATTATTTGCTGCCATTAAAAAAAATGAAATGGAATTAACAGTATCCCGAATAAACTTTGCCTGTGATTATTCATCAACAAACGCTCCTCTGATCTTAACTTTTGGACAAAATTATTCATAATTTCAGCTTTTTTTTATTCAACTATTATGTATAATTTCATATAAATTCGGTTTCTTGACCATGAATTCCAAAAATAAGTATAAAACTAGCGGTAATGAGTTTGAAAAAAGTTGGCTAAGAATGTGTAACAGATCAGTTATACTTTTTGCTTTGTAAACAAACAGAAACAGGTGCATAATCAACATGACGGCAATACGACGGAAAAGAAAAAACTTGAAAAACCAGAGGATGATTCCTCCAAACTTTAAAAGTTCTAATGACAAAATAATTAGTGTGAGGGAGTGACTTATTCATTTATTATGAAAGTTGAGTGAAATTTACCGATGGAGCTGCTTCACCTGGAGATGGTTTGTCTTCGTCAACAGGAGGAATCTGTGTGCAAACACAAATCATTTCATTAAACGGGAACAGAACAGCTTTTTTCAGTCACAGGTTCTGCAGCAGATTAGTTTACAGTAATTTACATTCATAAATATAACATAAACATTAATGATGGCTGTGTATTTTGGGAAAACAAAGTGTATTTGGGTCCAAAATAAACACAAGATATAAAAGGCATCGTATAAAACAAAATTTCTATAGTTTGATGAGAAATTGTAGTACAAGAACTTTTAATTCCAGGATTAATTATTGACATCATCGAGGATTTATCATCACATTAACGCATCTCTAACAACAAACCATTAAACAAACATGTCAGTTATTTATCAATCCTGCTTTTATTCATTTAGTGTGCTTCATAGACTTAACTCATGGCATCAAATCATCATAAAAGGTACTCAGAATTCATTAGAAAATGAATGAAATATGAAATTATAATTATTAATGTTTACTAATTATTAGTAGTGCTGTAAATTAACAGTTTATTGTTACACACATTATATCCCTCATATTATTTTAGGTATCGGGTAATGATTAAAAAATTAAACCATTTTTAAAACATCTATAAACATTATCTGGATGGCCATACATATATGTGTACCCCCCAGATTTAACGCTAATCTGGGCAAACAGTCTTTTCTTTATGCTGGAACTACCCTTTGGAACCGGTTACCTGGTACACTCAAGACAGTCAGAAGCATAGGCAGTTTTAAACAGGGTTTGAAAGTATGGCTTAGGTCAAAATCAATCAATCAATCAATATATACACGCATATATACTGTATGTGTATATGTATATATACATACATATAGTATATATACGTGTATACATATACGTGTATATATATATATATACACACATGTGTGTATATATTGTGACAGCCCCTGTGTGGTCTGGTGGGGCCTAACTGTAGGAGTGATACCTCTCCTTTGAGTTGATTGCAGATCTGGTGCACCTGGGAGCTGTGAGGTGATAAAGCTCCACCTGGTCAGACTACACTCTCTCTCTCTTCACTGCGATCCAGAGATCAACCATGGCCTGATCATCCTGCCTGCCACATCTTGTTTTGAGTTTATTTCAGTTACAGAGACACACTTTGCACATTATAAAAAGATATGTTTAGTTTATTCTTTTGTTAAATAAATCACTTTTGATAATTTACGATGCCTCGCTCCCTCTTTTGTCATGGCCCTTGAGCCAGGTTATGACAATATATACATATACACACACATATATATATATACAGTATATATACGTGTATACATATATATGTATATGTATACACGTGTGTGTATATATGTACGTGTGTGTAAATATATATGTATGTATACAGATCATTTATTTTATAAAATTGAATGAAGGGCAAAAAATGTATCATTGCTTTAGCAAGCACTATCCAACCAGCCATCCAGATAATATTTATACATGGTTTACAAAGTATTTATTAACTATTTAACAAGGTATTATAGTCATCTGCTGCAACTTTATAATAACCATCCAGACACTGTTTATAGATGGTTAGACCTAACCCAACTAACCCTAGTAACCCTTAACAAAGTGTTAACTATCTATCTAAATAATGTTTATAGACTGTTTACCAACCAACCAGTAACCGTTAACCAAGTGTTAGGAATATCTGGTCCATCCATCTATGTCATGTTTAGAGATGGAGGCCAGGGTGGAGACATAATCTCTCCACCTAGTCCTTGGTCTTCCACAAGGCCTCTTCCCAGTTGAACGTGAGTTCCCTAGGGAGGTGCCCAGCGAGCATCCTTAACAGATGCCCAAACCACTCAACTTGCTCCTTTTGATGTAAAGGAGCAGTGGCTCTAGTCTGAGCTCCTCAAGGATGACTGAGCTTCTCATCCTATCTCTTAGGGAGACACCAACCCCCCTCCTGAGGAAACCCATTTCGGCCACTTGTACCCTGGATCTCGTTCTTTCGGTCATGACCCAGCCTTCATGACTATAGGTGAGGGTAGGAATGAAAACTGACTGGTAGATCAAGAGAGATCTCTTTTTGTCACAACGGTGCGATAAAGTGAATGTTATACCCATCCCACTACGCCGATTCTTCGGCCATTATCCCGCTCCATTAACCCCTCACTCGCAGACAAGAACCCAAGGTACTTGAACTCCTTCACTTGGGGTAAAGAAAAGAGCCAACAAAAAATGAGCAGGGATACATACCTCACTAAGTTCTGCCTTCTCAGAGTCTGGAGACCCAACCATCGACTTTGGAGAGAAAAGAAATCACATTAATACTTAAAAATAACTCGAGGAGGGATGTTCTCAAAAAAACAATAACGCAGATTCCAACAATGTATTCAAATGAATCTAAATTATTTACACTTTACTAATTTTGAGGATCACATGAGAACAATGATAGTGATGAAGATGAGTATGATGAAGATGAGTATGAAGATGATGATGGAGAAGAACAAGATGAAGATGATGATGATGATGATGATGATGATGATGATGATGATGAGGATGATGATGATGATGATGAGGATGATGATGATTATGATGATCAGGGGATCACAGATGGCAGCATTAGTGAGTTTTTTAGATCAACTCGTCCACTCACATCAGGCTTCTCCTTAAGGCTGCAAGAAATTTCCACAGAATCTTCTTCACCAACTGAAGGAGCGGCAGCTTCATCTATCTTTTCTTCAGCAGGGGGAGCTGTATGTTCATCTATCTTTTCTCCAGCAGGGGGAGCTGCATGTTCCTCTATCTTTTCTCCAGCAGGGGGAGCTGTATGTTCCTCTATCTTTTCTCCAGCAGGAGGAGCTGCATGTTCCTCTATCTTTTCTCCAGCAGGAGGAGCTGTATGTTCCTCTATCTTTTCTCCAGCAGGAGGAGCTGCATGTTCCTCTATCTTTTCTCCAGCAGAGGGAGCTGTAGGTTCATCTATCTTTTCTCCAGCAGAGGGAGCTGTAGGTTCATCTATCTTTTCTCCAGCAGAGGGAGCTGTAGGTTCATCTATCTTTTCTCCAGCAGGAGATGTAGGTTCATCTTTCTTTTCTCCAGCAGAGGGAAGTGAAGACTCCTCCATCTTTTCTTCAGCAGGGGGAGCTGCAGGCTTGTCTTGTACTTCAGCAGCTTCTGTCTCTGAGGTTTCTGGAGCCTCAGTTGATTCAGGGTTAACTTCATTCTTTTGCAAAGAAAGATGGTGGTCAAGCCTAAAACTGTTCAAACAGTCACTTTGGATGCTGACGTTTTGTATGAAGTGCAACAAAAGCTTAAGAATTAAACAAATTTAAAAGGGCCATTGATGAATAATAATCCAGCCTTTGTATCTGCTCATGTTCTTCATCTCAAACTTAATCCAAGTTAAAAGTATCGCCCACACGCTACACTACAGCAGCTTCAAAAACAACAACTCGGTCACAAAAGATAAATGACAGCAGAGTGGAAAAGAGCTTATATCAGAACTAGATATGTGTTTATAATTGATGCAAAACTGAATGTAAATAAATCTTTTTATTTGTACATATACCAGCTTGAGTTGGAATGGTTTGCTATAAACGCTCACGGTCCAGCTAGACTCGGCTTGACTCTGATCTACTTGACTAGCTTTTGGTACCAGGTGCTTTTCTCAATTTCATTTTCCACTGCAGATATAGACAGGAGTTTTAGATCATCATCATAGTGATGCCACATTAAACTGCTGCGACATCATCTTTAACCTGACACAACTCACGTTGCTACACCCGCTGTGAATCAACCACTGCTTGGTCTGCAGGCTGCCATTTTTTTTAAATCTGGGTTGGTAGTTTGGCTATTTATGTCCTTGTCACACATATGAACATTCTCTTTGACCAATCAGTGGTCTGCAGTGTTTTACCTCCATCTTTTAGTATCGGTTCAGCCTACTTGTATAGCATATAGAAAGCATGTGAAACAGCACTACTGTCTGTTGTTAAATTGACAAAAAACATATCCTTTTGCATCTGTTCTTTTTCTGCTGTTCTGAACCAAACCATGACTTCTGTGTTCTGTTACACTCCAGCTAAATACTAGCTTTTACAGTCAGAGGAAAACTTAAATCTTTGAGGTTTGAAACTAAAGATCAATGAAAATAAAGTGAGAATAAAAAATGTGTATTACAACAAACAGTTTCAAGGAAAGAACAGTAAATAAAAGAAATGAATATACCATTCCAAGTCACATGATGTATTTAAAATGTAAAACTCACCATCTTATCAAAATCTGCAAAAAATGATGGTGCAGTGGCATCCTTCAGAGAGCATGTGTTAAAAACAGAGAAGAACAAGAGTCAGGAACATAAAAATACATTATAAATATATAATTATTATGATTATTTAGCATTCACAGAAGAGCGGAAACATTAGAGAACATAAAGATATGTTCTTACATTAAGGACGTTAAGAGTCGGACGTTAGTTGGAGTAAGGTTTATGAGGGGTTGATGATGTCAGCATGCAGTTAGGGGTCAATGTCTACTCTGATGCACTTGACCTCTGACCTTTACAGTGACCTCAGCAGTGATTTTGTGTTTTGCTCAAAGATTAAATCGGTAGGTTAAGTAGGAAATTGAACTTTGGCTCAAGTCAACTAAGATTTTAAACGTTGAAACTTTCAGCTGAAAGACATTTTACTAACATCAGAGGTCCCTGCTGACTGAAATAACTAGGGATGCACCGATACCACCTTTTTTCAGACCAAGCAGTGGTGGCCTAAAGGTCAGAGAAGCAAGCTTGTGACCGGGAGGTTGTCGGTTCAATCCCCAGACCGACAGGATAAAATCTGGGTGGGGAAAGTGAAAGAGCAGCGCTTGTCCCTCCCTTATTACAACCACTGAGGTGCCCTTGAGCAAGGCCCTTAACCTCCAACAGCTCCAGTGGAGCTGCTCAGTGATCAGATCAGCCTGTGGTAGTACTGGGCAGCTTCCAGGTATGAATGTGATCAGATCAGACTGTGGTGGTACTGGTATGTTCCAGGTATAAATGTGGAACTGTGTGAATGTGATCAGGGTGTTCCTGCAAAAGAGAGGCTTCCTCTCAGTGAACCTTCCCTGAATAAAAAAGGGAGAATATAGATAAGATATATATATATATATATATATATATATATAAAGTATTACATTTGGGTACTTGCGGATACCGATATGAGTACCTAATAATACCATTACAGTTGTAACAGTTTTATTTTATTTATTTGCACCTGAATGCAACATGAAGTCCCATCGGTTTGTTTCTATAACTCACGGTGACTACAGGGAAGCAGGAGGATTTAAGAGTTCTGTTGTTTCTCCGGCAATAGTCACGGTGTCAGCAATAGTGCATCTTCTGGCTACCGGTATCGGAGTAGTTTTATGACTATGAGTACATGAGCACAGTATCAGACCCAATACCTGATACTGGTGTCGGTATCTGTGCATCCCCAGAAATAACTTTAACTTGCTAACTAAAATATGTGATGAATGCTGTAATCAGCTGAATTTGTCTGCAAATTGTTAATGTTTCGTTCTGGACAATGAGTGCAGATTTAAGTGTAGTTTGTAAAATTACCTGTGAAAATCCATTAAATGCATTGGTCACCTAAATTAAATTGCAAAAATACAAATTAGTACTCGAAAGATATAAGTAAAACAAGTCTAAGATGAGTTGTAAAGATGTAATCAATGAGAAAATGAATGCATGGAAAGAACAAGTAGACAAAGCAAGCAAGAGGAGGGGTGGGAGCAGCTCAGGTTGGGATCCAGGTTTCAGGACAACTACTTTCACTTCTCAATCTGTGGGAGGGTAGAAGACAGGGTTTTAAAGTATTTCTAGTCTACTCTACGCTAATCTACCACACTGAAGACAAGAGGAAGTCAAGTACCTCTTCCTTTTCTGTATCTAGCTCTGGGTACAACTTTCCAAATCTCCGGTTCGCAGCCTCGTCTTCAGACATGTCTGAATTTTCTGGTTCTTTGTGAATTCTGGTAACGTTTAAATCTTTAATTCCTTCTGCTGTTCCAGAAACAGCTGCAGACGCAGAGTTTTGTTGGGGGACAGGAGAGTCGAAGCCACTGCTGTGACTAACTTCCTGCCAAGACGTTGTGTTGGAGGCTCGGCCCTCAGTCCCCGAAGAGGCTGCTGGGAAACTGTTGGCAAAAGGGTCTGAATCCCACCCACTTCTTCCATCCCCGGTGGACACAACTGCACCTTCACCTAAGGCAAACTGATCAAACCCAAAACCAGCCCCCTTGTCTCCAAACTGTGTTTCGGCAAAAGGATCTGAATCAAAAGCACCTCCTCCCTGTTTTTCTGCAAAAGGATCTGAATCAAACTCACCTCCCTGTTTTTCTGCAAAAGGATCTGAATCAAACTCACCTCCCTGTTTTTCTGCAAAAGGATCTGAATGAAACGCACCTCCTCCCTGTTTTTCTACAAAAGGATCTGAATCAAACGCACCTCCTCCCTGTTTTTCTGCAAAAGGATCTGAATCAAACGCACCTCCTCCCTGTTTTTCTACAAAAGGATCTGAATCAAACGCACCTCCTCCCTGTTTTTCTGCAAAAGGATCTGAATCAAACGCACCTCCTCCCTGTTTTTCTGCAAAAGGATCTGAATCAAACGCACCTCCTCCCTGTTTTTCTACAAAAGGATCTGAATCAAACGCACCTCCTCCCTGTTTTTCTGCAAAAGGATCTGAATCAAACGCACCTTCTCCCTGTTTTTCTGCAAAAGGATCTGAATCAAACTCACCTCCCTGTTTTTCTGCAAAAGGATCTGAATCAAACGCACCTCCTCCCTGTTTTTCTGCAAAAGGATCTGAATCAAACACACACCCTCCCTGTTTTTCAGTTAAGGGATCTGAATCAAACACACCTTCCTGTTTTTCTGCAAAAGGATCTGAATCAAACGCATCTCCCTGTTTTTCTGCAAAAGGATCTGAATCAAGCGCACCCCCTCCCTGTTTTTCAGAACGATCTGTGTAAACCGACGTGAGATCAGTTGGTTTACTTGGCAGTTCTTCAGCTGAACAGCTTCTGTCCGATTCATTGCCCTCTGATGAAACTTGTTCTATAGTTTGAGACTGATCTACTGCTCCACAATCATCACATCCCAACCCATCTGAGACGTTCCCTGGGGGACGGTCATCATATGAAAGCTCATCATCGGCACTTGCCCAGCCTCCCACCTGACACCCATCAGCCCACTCCTCAGCGGTCTCATACTCAGATCCCGACCCGTCTGGAGACCTGTACCACTTGTCTGCTCTGTCCTCTGTGCTGTGCTCAATCTCTTCACCATACTCATTGGTAAATATAAGTCCTGGGGTGGACTTCCTGCGGTCTTCCTGCCCTGCTGCATCTCCCTCTGAATTTGCCTGACCTGTCTCATCTTCATCGCCTCTGAATGCAGAGGGATGAACGTTGGAGTTAGTTTCAGAGTTCCAGCCTCTAACCTCATCTTCAGATGTTGTGGCTGCCTCTCTGTCCTGAAGAGGTGTAGCTGTGTCAGCCGCTGGCTGCCAGCCGTCTGCTTGCGCCCCGTCCTGCCAGCCATCTGCCTGCGCCCCGTCCTGCCAGGTATCTGCCTGCTCCCCGTCCTGCACCCCATCCTGTGCCCAATCCTGAGCCCCGCCCACCGCCCCCTCCGGCCCTACAGCAGGGGCCTCGGCTACTGCTGCAGCATCTCCATTTGCTGACAATGAACCAAAGTCAGCAGACCAGTCGGCGACGAAGCCAGTGTCTGCAGCCTAATGGAAAAGGCAGGGATTGTAGGGTTAAAGTCTGCCCCCCTCTGTTCCAAACCCACAGCACTGAGTATCAGAACTGGAGAGTCAGTGAATGAAAATAGAGTGTAAGTTTTTAAGACAAAGACAGCAGACACATGATGTAAGAATCCAGAGACTGGTTGCACAAAGTCAGACTGATCAGAACTGTTATATCAACACATTCTCATGAACGGGTTTGTATTCGTATGATATCCTACAAAATCAGTAGACTACTGGTCAGTCACATGACAGTTAAGTTTAGCTGTCTTTACAGTTAAATTTCAACAGTCTCACAGCAGTTTGTGTAAATGTCACGTTATTTTTAATCTATTGATTAGTGTTCACGGGGACATTTTCCTCGTTTTTTACGTGTAAATGTCACGTTATTTTCTCAGGGAAAGGACGCTGGGAGATGGCTGGGAGACAGCCGAAAATGACGCTCCATAAGCCGGGAGGCGGCCCGCTGGGGACGCGCCACAATAACGGAATGGCGGAGGTTGGGTTTAGAAGAAACCCGACAGGGAAAGGGAGCCTTACACGCCGGGAGATGGACGCGCGGGACGGGGGACGCGCCACAATAACACACGGGACAAAACACCACGCGATCCCCGGGCTGTGGCCACGAAATATGTTTCCCATTGAAGTACATTACTTCACATGTTCGTGCTGGCCACCACGTAAAAAACAACAGAAAAACGTCCCCGTGAACACAAATCAATAGATTAAAATAACGTCACATTTACACGAACTGCCGTGAGACCGGGCTGTAAATTTAGCCCGAGAAAAGGGGACTGTGAGCCGGGTACAGAGCACCGTAAGGTGATGGTCCTTTCAGAGGCCGTTACAGTTGAGTTTAGCCGACAAATCAAAGTCATCATCAAAGTCATTGAAATATGTTTTGAAAATCAACAGTTCAAATATACATAAAATGCCAAACACAAGAAAATACGGTCAGTGTTGTCTTTGTGCAAACAGTAGCAGCCAAACAAAGCAGCTCAACAGTTGAATCAAATGGATGATTCTGTGAGAATATACTGATGTTCTACACAGGGAAGGGCCTCATTTTGAGGACAGTGAGTAGAAGTAAAACTCATTCATTATTTGTGATTTATCAGGTGTTAATGATAAACACTGTAACTGTGTGTACTTACAGGCTCAGCTGTTTGGGCGTTTGCCTTAAAAAAACAGAAAGAGACAGAAGATGGTTCATATCTGCAGAGACAACTATGGTGATCTGTGTATTGTACTGTATTTATTGATTTATTTGTAATGTCTTGTGTATTATGTAATGTATGTATTTTATGAATTTTTAAATTTCCAGGAGAATTGTGAAGCTGTCTGTAAAAAAGGACAACAGCGTCTATACTGCCTGAGAAAATTGATTTGGAAGATAGTCTAAACCTAAACAACTACAGCTGATAGCTACGGCCATCTTAGAAGATAGTCTACACCCTTTGAATAGGGAACTCCAGTATCTCCCCTCTGGACGGAGGCTAATTTAAAAACAGTTTTGTCCCAGCGGCAATCACTCTGTTAAACAAACTCTAGAATTACAGCACACAACGCACAAGCACCTTGGTCATGTACTGACTGTAGAATTACTGCCCACAACACACAAGCACCTTACTAGCTATAGAATTTCTGCATATAACTGCACAAGTCAATGTGGTCATGTACTGTCTTTTATCCATGTTTTACTGTCTGTTTTATATGTTTTAATGTTTTGTGTGTTGATTGTTATGTTGTGGTCTACAAAGTTTTAAGGATGTCCTGCCTCTTAGACTGTAAACCTAGTTTACCTACAGGTACTAATAAAGTAACCTGAACCTGAAGTTTTATTTGTAAAGTTACTTGACCAACTTCACTTTTTCATTCTTACCCTCAACTATAATCTGATCATTAAATTAGAAGAGGACGTTCATGTTTTGATTGTGCACTCACATTGTTGAACTGTTTTAAATACAAGAGGAGACTTTACTCACCGACCACATATCCCAAGGCACAGCTGTCTAAAAGGGGCAGAACACATACATTGTTTTTACAGATAACAGATATACATCAACATATTTCTATCAATTACTCCTGATGGCATTAAAGGTGCTGTAGGATTGTGAAGATCCAGGACTTAGCCCAAAAATATGAACACCACTTCTCAGTCCCTCCCCCCTTTCTGTTAAAGCCCAAAACAGTCTCCTAAGCCCCTCCCCCCACAAGGGAGAATGAATGAGCAGTGATTGACATGCAGTTAGATACCCCCCCCCCCCCCCGGCCCTGATTGGTGCATCTGAACAGGGAGCTGTGGATTTTTGCAAATCACACTCCAGGCTGTAGGTGGAGCCAGAGGAGCCAGATTTTATTTAAATGACCTGCTTCACGTAGTTCTACTGGAACATAGGGTCAGTTTCAGCAGATATGACAGAAAGGTAGTTTTATAAATCTTACCTACTGCACCTTTAACTGGGACAGACTTACCAGACATCTTCATTCACTCACAGATATTTATAAAACATTTGTATATTCATGATAATATCTCTGTTTTACTTGTTTTGGTATTCAAGGCTCTGTGTTTGACATTCAGAACATTAATAATACATTATTATTAGCTCTGAAAGATAGAGTAATGGCATTCTGAGCAGAGAATGAAGTCTCACTTCCTCTGTGTGTGTTGTGATCACCTGGTGAACAGTCACCTGATCTACCTGAGACTGCGATAAATAAAATATGCTGAGAGCAGGTGGCCCATTTTTGTTTGGTCTACTTTAGTCTGTCGACAGTCCCCAGGCCAGGCTCTTCTTTACTTTGTATTTTGCTTTGTCCAATCAAACATACTCAGGTGTACACTCTGGTTGAAACTGTTTTTCTGCTGTCAGGTAATGAAGTGATACCTGTGGTATCGGCGAAACACTGTCATCTGGCTGAAAAGCATCAAAGTCCATGTCCAGAAGAGATTGTCCCGGCCGTTCATTGGGCTTTGGACAAAAACAACAAAACATCAGCATACAACACACAGGGCATATTATTTGTCTCTGTCTATTTTAGGAATTGCTAATGAATGTCACAGACCTGTGATGGCGAAGGTGCTGGTAGAAATTCTCCTCCAAACAGGTCGATGATCTGCTCCTCTGCCACCTCCTTGGTAGGTGTGACCTTCGGTGGTGGAGGCACCGGTGGCCCCTTTTTAAGCTGTTGAAAAACAATATAAGCCGTTATTAAATCAATTCAGGGCAGATTTAATTAAGCAGAATTTTACTAATCAAAAAGAATGGATGGAGCAATATAGGGATGATACATAAATGATGACACAGTTAGTCTGTTATTATTATTAGCTATTATTATTTACACTAGAAGCACTCTCAGGTCACACACACATAGTTTTCTTTCTGTCACCAGGATTTGCTGAGGAACTCTCTCATTACTATTCTACCTGGATACAGAAAAGAGAGCCGCGGCGGGGGAAGTGGATAGTAAGACTCTGTATTTATGTTGACTTTGTCAGTGTCGCGGTCATTTGATCAGCAGCTTGCAATGACTGCAGGTAATTTTTGAGCTGTGACATAAGTGACACCAGAAATATTAAAGCATGTAAGCGAGATAAAATAAATTATGGTAGTTAGTCAGAATATGGAACGACACTGCACCAATCATTCCCCTTTCACAGCGAGAGCTCAACCAGGGTTGACTTTGTGTTTGAAAGGTTAATCCACGTTGACCAAGTCAGCTTCACGACGCAGGTCAAGGGTTGGGTCGATTTCAATGTGAATAGCACACAACCAGGGTCGCTAACAACCACGACGAGAGAAATGATGTCATTGGTTGGAAAGTGGAGCCCATAAACAAACAAGATTTTGTCTCACTGTGCTTTAGAACGTAACCACTGTGAAACAATCAGAAAACAATCAGATCATGAAAAACTTTGTATTTCTCTCATTCATAGCACCGCCGCTCGCTCTCTTTGCCCAAGATGGCCCGCCCAAATCTCTCTCTGTCTTTTTAAAAATGAGTTGGGAAGCCGGCAGCAAAGCTTAACTAGTTTTTCAGAGCAAAGCAACATCTGCCTTTAAATGGGGTGATGGCATGACATACACAGTCACATATGCACACATACAACACATACACACACATATTTGTCCAAATGCCTTTGACAAACATGTGAACTCTATTGAAGGCTAACACTAAGAGTCTCTTGACCTTAAAGGTGCTGTAAACATCATTCAAACTAATATTTTCTGTGTAAAGATAAAGAGGAGTACAGAATGAAGTCACACTCCCTCTGTGTGATGTAATCTGAGCTTCTCAGTTGTTTTTTGTAGCCGGTTCCTGCTGCGTGTGCGTGCATGTGAGTCCCTCCCTTTGAAACTCTTTTTCCCCCCTCCCATCGTGTTCACGTCCCACAGTTTGGTTAATCGCAGTCGCTCTGCACAGCCGTGCTCATACAGAGTTTGAGTAGAAAGCAAGACGAACTGAGAATTAATTCCCTCGAAGATCCATTTCCATTTAAATTCCTGCACACATTTTTCACCTCTGCATTTGTTTTTTTTGGTTGGTCGACATTTCGTCACAAGGAAATTTCTCAAGACACGTAACTCCAAGTGACTGAAACATCGACTGACCAAATAACCTGAAGCAGAGGTGAAGAGTGTGTGCGAGAATTTAAATGGAACGTATGAGTGATGATCTCTCTGTATGAGTGATGATCTCTCTGTATGAGTGATGATCTCTCTGTATGAGTGATGATCTTTCTCTGTATGAGTGATGAGCTCGCTGTATGAGCACTGATCTCTCTCTGTATGATCATTCATCTCTCTCTGTATAAGCACCGATCTCTGGGTTGTGCGCAGTGCAGAGCAGCAGTTTAGCTAGGCCGTAGGAGTACTATGCTGTTGTTAGCTTGCCATTAGCACTGCTAGCCATTACAGCTCAGCCACCCCCATGTTTGCTCATCACACCAGAGACAAAAGCCGTGTGTAGCCGTTCCTGACTCTGAATGTCAATCAAACTCTGGTGAGAGCCATGTGGAGGCAATCCCAGCACAGACTGGATTTTCTTGAGTTTCATGTACAGCACCTTTAACTGTTATACTTTCAGCTATCAACTCTACTGTATATAACAACTCTGCTGTTATATACTCACTCAGCACAGACAGAAACAGACACATGTCACATGATCACTCACCAGGTAACAGACAAAAGTGCAGCAAAGAAAAACAGTCACACAAAGTTACTGTGAAGTTCCAACAAACATCTGATTCAAGTAGAGAAAAGAAACACTCAGTGCACCGTTATTCATCAAATACTAAAACATTTCTATCAATTACTGTTTATGTCTGCAAATCAACATTTTATTATATGATAGTTTATGTGTGAAGGAGATCTGGAACCAGCTACGATCAGATCTAATGTAGAATGGTTTAGGATCAGATCTACCTGTATCGGGGATTTGGGCCGTGGCGGTCCAGGTGAGACAGGGCGGAGCGTGTGGTTGTAGCTGGCATCGGGACTGTCAGGTGGACTCTCAGAATCTGGAGGTGATGGGGTTCTGGCGAGTCGCAGCGGCCCGGAATCACTGAGGGACAAGATGGAAACGACACGATCACATGGCGTCAGAATCTGAAATGTCAACTTAAGTAAACTTTATTATCCCGTAAGGATGTGGTCTTACATGTCTCAACTAAACATAGACACTTTCACAAACAATTAGGCTCCAAAAAGGTGTTATAATTGTGCCATGATGCCGTTTAACCAAACACAAGTTTAGTTTTTCAATGTGCAGACTAATTGCTGTCAGCTGAACATCGTAGTTCTAATTTTCTGCTGCTGAAATCTACAGTTTAAAAGAGGACAGCAGGATGATTGAGGATCTGATCTTTTTTTAAATATGCTCATTTTACAGCTGAGCTGCAGACACCTGGTCAACACCGGTGATCCTGCTGGCCAGCGAAATCCTAAAACAAACAACACAAGTGACAGGAGACGAGCAGGTACATGAGTCATGCACATGCACAGATCTGATTGGCTGGCCAGACTCAGATATTACAAACATCTGTATCGCAGGGGTTTTAATTTTATGACAAAGTGGACTTGGTGTGACTGACTTTATTATCTAACAGTTCTGCGGTTTGTATTTGTGAACAAGTTAACTCAGGAAGGAGTTTTAAAAGTCTCTCAGATATAAACTGAACATTACTTAGTAGATAGTGATTGTATATGTTTCTAAGTGACAAAACAAGAATGTTTGATATCACTACCATCACTTCACATCATCTCTGAAGACAGATGTGGCACAGACACTGAGATAGACGGACGGAAAACACCTGTCTCATTTTCTAAAAGAACAACCTCAGCATTAGAACAATCTGAGAGATATTAAAGTCACAGCAACTTCAATGATTTCATGAAATAAAAAAGAATATTTTGGAAACGTAAATGTTGTAAGTGAAACCGATTCCCAGAGTAAAAACGTGCACTGACCTCGGAGCTCCTTGGATGGTGAACATTTTGTCAGAGTGCTGCTCAGCCAGTTTGGTCATCACTTCATAGAGCTGTCTGCAAACCTGAAGCGTTAGAGAGTTAGAGAAAATACAAGTGGAGCTTCAGACCAGTTCACCTTTGAATGAAATGTGAGCTTCACACTTTACACCATCCACGGAAACACAATGTCCCAAAGTGCCCTAACCCCATTGGTCAGCTGATGTCTGTGATGGCTCAGACTGAACACGCTAAAACCGTTTAATTGGTTTATCTGTTAATTTAACTGTCATTTTGTAATAACAATGAATCAAATGTAAAATGAGCCCTGTAAAAATGATTCTGAATGAAACACTGTTTTATCATTTATTTAAGTGCCGTTACTGATACTCTTCTGTAAACAGCAGACAGTTGCCTCTCCTACATAATGCATATTCTATATTGAGTTGTTAGATGCTGTACACATGGCCATATTATTTTATCATATTATACATTTACTAAGACAAGCACAGTTTTGTTCGGAGGAAACTATATTTGATGCATTTAATGCCTCCCTGGTCTGGGAGACTTTCTCTTGTTATTGTGCAATAATAATAACTTTAACCATCAATCCATCGGTGTTGTTGTGCATTATTTTATGGTTGTTTGAGTGCTTTCAGATCAATTTAACGACAGCCACCCCCCCTTCTCCTCACCAGAGAGATCTCGCGGTGAAACTTGGCCTCCAGTTTGGTTACGCTCTTAAAGGTGCTGATGTAGAAGCCGACCCGACTGCAGAGCAGGAAGAAACAGAGTTAGAGTTGGTGATTGTTGGTGATTGTTGGTGATTGGCTGTCATTGTGTCAGATGTTTGTCTCCAGATGATTGAAACCTTGTTGAATAAACTCATCTGCCTCTTGAACGTTTCTTTACACATACATATATACGTACATATACATACAGATATACATACAGATACACATACAGATAACTTCATAGGTTTATTTTGATGAATGTCTTTTGGACATAGGCGTGGTTTAGGTCAGTAGGAGGCGCTCCTTTTTTAATACAGCCAGGCCACAATCTAGCAGGATGTGATGATGAGCGGCGAGGGCGGAGCCAAGCTCTTAAATGGAGGGGACAAAAGATGCTGATGGGGGAACCCTTCACAACCCATGGATCTGTCAAAGTGACATTACTCGACGATGACATATCAACGCCACAGAGAAAACATGACAGCAGTAACCAGTTGCTGCTCTGACAAAATTATTGTTGACGTACGGCCTGACACATGAAGCAGATTCACCGACTTCATTCGTCAATTTAAGATTGCTGTTTCGGCTTTCACTGCATGAAATCAGAGGAGCATTCAGTGAATGAGCCGGCTTAGATGCTGTTTAAATGTGCAGTTTTCTCCTACTCGGCGTACGCCGTGGTAATGGTGCAGATCCACTTTCAAGTCGAGCCAAACTCGGAAAAAGTCATAAAAAGTCATAGCATGGTATGTCGAGCCGAGTTTCCATAGAAACTTATAAACTATCCACACTGCCGTGTCCAGCGATCACGTCCGGTTAGCAGTAACAGAGCGTGACATGGTGCTGTCAGACAGGTGTGTTTGAGATCTGACTCACCTGTCCCACAGAGTCGGCAGTTCATCCTGCAGGCCGACATTCAATTCATCAAAGACTTTCTGAGCCTTTTTCAACTCTTCTTCTGCCTTCAAACAGAAACAGGTGAGTTTAACAGGATGGACGGCAGCTGAACAGGTGGCAGGTAACATCTGGACCTTTAACTGACTCACCTTCATCACCTTGCGGTCATTCTTCATCCCTGCTACCTGCAGAGTTTCCATGTGATGGCGAGCGCTGTCGTAGTCGATTAGTTTCCGACTTCTTTTGGCCACACGAGTCTGAAATGTCACAAAGTTTCAGTTTGTAGACGATGAAGCAAGCCTGTAAAAGATTCTCTGATCAGAAGACAAGCTGTTACTTTGAGGTCTGGGAACTGCAGCAGGTACTCGTCCAGGTTCAGCAGCGTTGAGTCCACCAGTTTGTTATGGAAGTCTTCCCACATTGCATCACAGTCCTGTAGGAAATACACAACAACTCATGTTGTCATGGAAACACATTGAAAATGTTCTGTATGATCTAGGTATCCAGTGATCAGCATGTCTACGTCCCTGCCTTCGCCTGTCGATTTCTTAAACTATGGTTTAAATATAACCATACGGACTTTACCAAATCAGGATCAATAAAAACATCATCCAAAGTGGAAACGTTGGTTCGAAGGACTACATTTCATATGCAAGCAAAGATCATACTTGTTAGTAAACTATTAATGTAGCCTAAATGATTTTAAAAAAGCTTGTTTTAGAGCCAGCATGGGCAAATCTCCCGAGAATACTACAAACATATTCAGTAGTTTGGAGAGAGCAATATCAACCTGACAAATTCAATAAAGAATTTGAAAAAAACAGAATTCTTGCGTTCGGCTGCGTTACGGCTGCGTTCAGCTGCATTCGGTTGCGTTCGGCTGCGTTATGGCTGCGTTCAGCTGCATTCGGCTGCGTTCGGCTGCGTTACGGCTGCGTTCAGCTGCATTCGGCTGCGTTCGGCTGCATTCGGCTGCGTTCGGCTGCGTTTGGCTGCGTTCAGCTGCAATCGGCTGCGTTATGGCTGCGTTCGGCTGCGTTCGGCTGCGTTCGGCTGCGTTACGGCTGCGTTCGGCAGCGTTACGGCTGTGTTCGGCTGCGTTCGGCTGCGTGACGGCTGCGTTATGGCTGCGTTCAGCTGCGTTACGGCTGCGTTATGGCTGCGTTCGGCTGTGTTCAGCTGCGTTCGGCTGCGTTACGGCTGCGTTCGGCTGCGTGACGGCTGCGTGACGGCTGCGTTCAGCTGCGTTACGGCTCAACAGGTTCTCAACGTTTACTTTCAGTTGAGAGTCTGCGTATCGCTCAGAGATCGAATAGTAATGGTAGAGCGATGCTGTTTCCACAGGAGTTGGTAAGTGAAAAAAGCTTTTCAGTCAATTTCAAGCTGAAACTCAGAACATAAACTGGTCCGGACCAGGTAAGCTCTGCAGCATAAGTTACCATGGCGATCTCGCCCAGGTCTCCAGGAAGTGCGACCATAGGAACATAGCATCCAAACAAACAGTGGAACTACAACTCCCAGTCCGTCATGTGATGCCCTCTGGAACAAAAAGACTTTTCCCCTCAGAATTACACAGAGAAAGAGACGTCTGTAAATCAGTGGAGACCCACAAAATGACTAACTTTACTGTCAGAATTTGATCCATTCAGTCCAAAAACATTTGAAAAGTCTAGAAGAGCTGCACGATTAAATCATTTAATCCCCATTCAAGTTAGCGGAGCGCTAAACAGGAAGTAGCCGGCTCGGCCGCCGGAGGTCTCTAGTGTTCCTACTCTCTGGGCCGCACCGTGAGGAAGCAGCGCCGATCATTGGGTCATTTTTGGCCCCATGATGCTTCATGTTCTACTGAAAACTCTCAGAAGAATAAACGAGGGACTGACCCCAACGCTGTTTCCAGGTCCCTTAATTGATCCATGGATCTTGTCGGTTTAAGGAGAGACACAGAAACCCCTGGCTTTAGACCAGACCTCCCTAACCCCTCTGGACATCTGTGTGTGTCGTATTTGTGTGAAACGCGTTGTGACTGACCTTCCCAATGACCATGACATCATCTTTCCCGTGCCAGTCGGGTTCGTAGACCTCATGCAGAGACTGAGTCAGGTTGATGGAGGCCTGCTGCATCCCTGCACAGAAAAACACTGTCATTTACTATTATAATGTTTACATGTAAAAGGCTTCCCCCCCCTCTCCAGTAGCTCCCCGAGGCTTTAACAAAAAGGTATATGGAAATGAACAATGGTTATTTTTAAAAATTTTAAATTTAACTAATTATTGTTGAAGGCCTAAAATGGTTCTAACATTCTCCATTTACACTTCATAGCATTTCAGTCCACTAAAATGTGCATCTACAAAGAAAAAGAGCGATTCAAGAGCTGGTGCAGAGCAGAGAAAATGATCTTTTAAGAATTGGATCAAATCACTAAACTCCAAACTGCTGTTACCTGCTTTTTATTACACGGCTTGGTTGAATTTGACAGCATTCTGCAGTCTGCTAAGTCTCGAAAACAAACCGTTGCTAAGAATAACACACCGTTACGTAGTGTCACCCCGCAGTTTCACACAGCAGCTGGGTGAATGAACCCCATCACAGCCCAACTCATTTTGACGGTATAATATACGGCTACTATAACAGCCCATAATGGAGGATGAAAATTGTGCCCGATCGGTGGCTACTGCCAGAAATGTATTTGCTGCAAACAGCTGGCTATCGGGTGGCTTGTAGCTGGAACAAGTTTGGCACACACACCAGTCTGATGCCCGGCAAACACCAGTCTGATGTCCAGCAAACACCAGTCTGATGGCCGGCAAACACCAGTCTGATGGCCGGCAAACACCAGTCTGATGGCCGGCAAACACCAGTCTGATGGCCGGCAAACACCAGTCTGATGTCCGGCAAACTCCAGTCTGTTGGCCGGCAAACTCCAGTCTGATGCCCGGATGAGTTTACGTTGCTATGGACGCAGGATTCAAACCGTAGACGGAACAGACTATTTTCTTTAGCGGAAGCAATACAATTGTTTTTAAATCAATAAAATCGTTTTTAAATCAATATTTTGTGTCAAATGATTAATTTATTTGGTAAGTAGCCGTGTAATAAGCGGGATAATGTAGAGCGAGGCGGTCGTTACAGTGAATACATAATGATCAGCCTGTCAGGGTCGCTATGACGACCACCTCGCTCTACATTATCCCTTACATCATCAGGACCACATGTTAACACATCTCCACCTCAAGTAGAAAGACTTTATTTCATTCTGGATCACCGCTGAAAACTAAAAATCTGCCGTTTCTGTTTGGGTCTCAATATGTTTTGCAGCTCAAGATTTAATTTTTTAGGCTAAAAATGTCTCCTTGACAGTAAAGTTGGTGACAGCTGACATATATGATGATGATATAAGTGAAAGTTTTTATATGAGACTGTTTGTCACCTTTAATGGCAGCCATGTAGGCCTTCATCTCCCTCTGCAGCCGAGTGCCTTCAGACTGACAACACAGACACACAAACAGACACACACAGACACACAACAATATTTTACAATATTTTTGTCAGTCTTTGTGAAGACTATAAAAAATAACATAGCTCCTATTACAGAACAAAGTCACAAAGTGATTCATCACAAACATTTCCAGCAGCAGGAGCTTCTCTCTGAGCCGTCAGGGTTATGTCATATCTCCCGAGGGCAATGAAACATGCTCATGAGCAAATTATTTCATTTCAAACGTGCAGATATTACTCTTCGCGCACCAATTCAAAAACCGAGAGTTGTTCAGGCAGCTGCGAGCGTGAAACACAACATCGGGAGGGAAAGAATGACTCGTGTGCGTAAACAACTAAGCATATAAAAATAATAATGAACTCTGCTGTATGACATAAACCTGAAGCCAAACCTGTTTCTCAGGTCGGTCGGTCAGGATGAACTGTTATAAAGTTTTAAATAGCGCCATCATCAGGTCAACAGTTTAAAAACCTGTAGATCTCAAGACGATCATCAGCTTGAGCTGAGTGTGTGTTGGGTCATGTATTTCTCAAACTGATAGCTAAAACACAAAGGACCAGAAGTTAAAGTAATGCACATGCCTTTTCCCACTTTATAAAGGTGGTATATTTCCAGAATAAAGCCTGATGTTCTCTGCGTTCGTTCTCTTACCTCCTGTCTCCTGAAGTTGACGACCACTTGTTCAAACTGTTCATCTTTGGTCTCGTCTGCTTTTCCCAGTTTCTGCAGCACCTGAGAATCACAACATTATGTGTCGCATTACATTTCAGTTAGCTGAGACCCAAACCACGCCAGAGTTATTGTGTCACATCAGATAACTTAGTCCCTCAGCTCCTCCCAAACATCACCAACATGTGTGTTAAGAAATGTTTTTGTTGATGTAAAACTATAAAGAAAGCTGTCTACTGTATTAAGAGAGCTGAGAGCAGCTTCATGGTTTTAATCTGTTAGCACAGACAGAAAGGACAAAAACAAAGAGATGTTTTCAGCATGAAGAACGTAACTCAGGAACAGGAAACGATCTCAACAAGCAGAGAAACAGCAAACTGTTGAACTCTGAGAAGAGAAGCCGCTCGGCTCACGTTAGCTCTGCTGCTATGTGTTAAATATTTAATAAAGCCAGCGTCGGGGTCGTATTTCTGGATCAGCTGTGTAAACTCGTGTCAGTTCCTCGGCCACATACAGCCCGTATTAATCTCAGATGGGCAGGTTTTGTTGCAGTAAAACCTGTGCACAATAACGGATGAATAACAACAGTTTATATTTAATATACGGTATGCACCTTTCTTTCAGTGTAGAGGGAACAAGTACGTCAAGTCCAGTCAACTTTACTGTCAACTCTGCAATATGTGGCAGACATACAGAGTAATCAAAAATGTGATTTTGGTCGGTCAGCCTGTAAACACAGCTGCGTACGCTAACGTGTCACGCCCATCAGCCTGTAAACACAGCAGCGTACGCTAAGGTGTCGTGTCAGAAAACCTGTAAACACAGCGGCATATGCTAACGTGTCGCATTAGCCTGTAAACACAGCGGCGTTCGCTAATGTGTCGCGCCCGTCAGCGGCGTACGCTAACGTGTCGCATTATCCTGTTAACACAGCAGCGTTCGCTAATGTGTCGTGTCATACAGCCTGTAAACACAGCGGCTAGCGCTAACGTGTCGCATTAGCCTGTAACCACAGCGGAATATGCTAACGTGTCGCATTAGCCTGTAAACACAGCGGCTTATGCTAACGTGTCGCATTAGCCTGTAAACACAGCGGCGTACGCTAACGTGTCGCATTAGCCTGTAAACACAGCAGCGTTCGCTAACGTGTCGCGTCAGACAGCCTGTAAACACAGCGGCTAGCGCTAACGTGTCGCATTAGCCTGTAACCACAGCGGAATATGCTAACGTGTCGCATTAGCCTGTAAACACAGCGGCGTTCGCTAACGTGTCGCATTAGCCTGTAAACACAGTGGCGTACGCTAACGTGTCGCGTCAGTCAGCCTATAAACACAGCGGCGTACGCTAACGTGTCGCATTAGCCTGTAAACACAGCGGCATACGCTAACATGTCGCGTCAGCCTGTAAACACAGCGGCGTACGTTAACGAGTCGCGTCAGTCAGCCTATAAACACAGCGGCGTATGCTAACGTGTCGCATTAGCCTATAAACACAGCGGCGTACGCTAACGTGTCGCATTAGCCTGTAAACACAGCAGCGTTCGCTAATGTGTCGCGTCAGACAGCCTGTAAACACAGCGGCTAGCGCTAACGTGTCGCATTAGCCTGTAACCACAGCGGAATATGCTAACGTGTCGCATTAGCCTGTAAACACAGCGGCTTATGCTAACGTGTCGCATTAGCCTGTAAACACAGCGGCGTACGCTAACGTGTCGCATTAGCCTGTAAACACAGCAGCGTTCGCTAACGTGTCGCGTCAGACAGCCTGTAAACACAGCGGCTAGCGCTAACGTGTCGCATTAGCCTGTAACCACAGCGGAATATGCTAACGTGTCGCATTAGCCTGTAAACACAGCGGCGTTCGCTAACGTGTCGCATTAGCCTGTAAACACAGTGGCGTACGCTAACGTGTCGCATTAGCCTGTAAACACAGCGGCATACGCTAACATGTCGCGTCAGCCTGTAAACACAGCGGCGTACGTTAACGTGTCGCGTCAGTCAGCCTATAAACACAGTGGCGTACGCTAACGTGTCGCATTAGCCTGTAAACACAGCAGCATACGCTAACATGTCGCGTCAGCCTGTAAACACAGCGGCGTACGTTAACGTGTCGCGTCAGTCAGCCTATAAACACAGCGGCGTTCGCTAACGTGTCGCGTCAGACAGCCTGTAAACACAGCGCCGTACGCTAACGTGTCGCATTAGCCTGTAAACACAGCGGTGTTTGCTAACGTGTCGCATCAGACAGCCTGTAAACACAGCGGCTAGCGCCAATGTGTCCCCTTAGCCCCTCAGCCACTCTGGCGGCCGGTTCTGGCCCTCAGGCCACATTGTTGAAACCGCCGCTTCAGATCAGAACGATTTGAACTGAGAGACAGACTTTCCTGTCAGCTGGAAGAAAACTCCCTATTCTGATTGGACAAATGTCTCCATGAGCTTAATGGCAAGCTGAAAGATGTTTCAGCACCACGGACAGTCCATTCTGTCCAATCAGAACAAAGAAAAACAGTCTAACAGCTGAACTCTGCAAGTTCTCAGAGTGACGTTGCCCCACTCCCCACCCTCCTACTTCATTTATTAAACACACCGACACGTTTCACCGCGCACGTGACGTCATCGCGAGGTTTTTTTCGTTTGTTAATCAGCCAATCAGATCCGTTTCTGATGATATTAACCTTTCTTTGAGCAAACATGATTACGTCAGCCTGTCAGTGCAGATCAGCTGTGTATCTCTGATCATCCAAAATAATTAATAAACAATAATAAACAATAATAAGCAATAAAACTGTGATCATATAACGGACAGAATGAATGTGAGGAGAAGCTGCAGAGGCCGCAACCCAACACACACACACACACACACACAGAGACACACACACACACACACACACACACACACACGGACACACGCACACACACACACGCACACACACACACAGAAACACGCGCGCGCGCGCACACGCACACACACACACACACACGCACACGCACGCACACACACACACACACACACGCACACACACACACAGGCACACAAACACACACACACACACACGGACACGGATACATATTACACCTCCTGCTCCATCTGTCTCCTTCACCTTCGCCTCCATCCCTCCAACATTATCCCCTCATCTCCCCCTCATCTTCCCCTCATCTTCCCCTTTATATTTCTTACCTTCTCCTGCGCGCGGTTAAGTCTTTTCTGGACGTTTTTAGCGAAAATTCCCGTTTTGATTTCCGCCATGATGACCGCAGAGAGAGAGAGAGAGAGAGAGAGAGAGAGAGAGAGAGAGAGAGAAAGAGAGAGGATTACAGACTGACAGCAGGGGGAGGGGTGTGTGTGTGTGTGTGTGTGTGTGTGTGTGAGGGGGCGGGGGCGGGGTTTAACGAGCCGACACTCAGCCAGCTGATTGGCCAGTTTCAGATTCTGTTGCTTTAATTCATTTAATAACTCGTTTTCAGTGAGTATGGTTAGTGTCTGGTGTTCAGGCTCAGGATCAGAATAATAATAATATATATTCCATGTATTTCTATGACATGTTCAGGGTGTCGAGTCTCCGTTCAATCTGAGCTGCTGTTAATCTGAAGCTGTATTTGTGTACAGGTGGAGCAGATTACACACGGAGCTATTTCTGACTAGACTCAACAACAGGATGTGACGTCACACTGCTCCATCTGCCTGCTCATTATTAAACTATATAATCAATAATCAAAGACATAGATGGTGTGTTTGATATTCCTCTCTAAAGTTTAAACTCAGCAGCAGATCAAGTTTCCCTGAACTCACCATCTGATTATTTCAGTTTATTTTATATATATATATATATATATATATTATTATTATTATTATTATATAGCTGCTGACTCTCAGTTAGCTTCTAACGAGACACATTAATGACTTATAATTATAAAAAATATAATGTATTAATATTCTGGGTGATGACATGAATTAGTTTTTAACTTTAGTCATTTCTGAACTGTGTTGCATTAAAAGGTTTTGGAGATGTCGTTCATCTGAGTGTTTATCAGTTCTGTCCTGCTGCAGATCACATGTTTCTGTTTCAGACAACCTCCAGCAGAGGGCAGCAGACACTGAACATATAGAGGGTTATATCTATATCTATATAGTATACATAATATATATATATATATATACTGTATACTATATATATATATATATATATATATATATATATATATATATATATAAAATCTATTATTTTGCATTTCAGAACAGTTTTTAAGTACATATTAACAACGGAAAGCAGTTGTTACCAGTGTATCTTGATTGGGAATCAAATGAATACAAATTACTTCATGAACTTGATTTTAAGATTAGTATTTGTTTATTATATATTTAATCTAATCACACATTTGAATTTAACAACAACTTTGAATGCCCCACGAGGCTGTAAATTACCAGTTCCATTGAACGCACCGTCTGTGTTTTTCCGACAACAGCAGCTGCAGATTGTTACATCCTGGGGTTGAATCCTCTACAGTAAAACACAGTCACACTTTACACCGTTTACCATTAGCTGTCAGCATTTTAACCGTGTTTAATCCAGCTACTAGCTAGCGGTAGGCTAACGTTAGCTGCTGTCTAGTATAGTGTTAACTAGCTAGCGGTAGGCTAACGTTAGCTGCTGTCTAGTATAGCTAGCGGTAGGCTAACTTTAGCTGCTGTCGAGTATAGTGTTAACTAGCTAGTGGTAGGCTAACGTTAGCTGCTGTTGAGTATAGTGTTAACTAGCTAGCGGTAGGCTAACTCTAGCTGCTGTCGAGTATAGTGTTAACTAGCTAGCAGTAGGCTAACGTTAGCTGCTGTCTAGTATAGTGTTAACTAGCTAGCGGTAGGCTAACTTTAGCTGCTGTCGAGTATAGTGTTAACTAGCTAGCGGTAGGCTAACATTAGCTGCTGTTGAGTACATTGTTAACTAGCTAGCGGTAGGCTAATGTTAGCTGCTGTTGCGTATAGTGTTAACTAGCTAGCGGTAGGCTAACGTTAGCTGCTGTCTAGTATAGTGTTAACTAGCTAGCGGTAGGCTAACTTTAGCTGCTGTCGAGTATAGTGTTAACTAGCTAGCGGTAGGCTAACATTAGCTGCTGTTGAGTACAGTGTTAACTAGCTAGCAGTAGGCTAACGTTAGCTGCTGTCGAGTATAGTGTTAACTAGCATCACGTGCAGCGGTGTTTGTGTTTCCTGTATCGTCTGTTTCAGAGCATCAGAGAGAAGAGCAGACATATCAGTGGCTCCAGAATCAGGCACCGAAATCCGTGTTGCTATTCCTGCAGCAGCAGGATGTGTTACGAGGAAGTACGGCAAAATAGTAGCCTGTTAGCCTGTTAGGCACGACGCAAAGCCGAGTGAAGTGAAAATAAATTAATAAATGGAGGCATGCGATTAATACGATTAAAAAAAATGAATGCATTATGCTCGGCCCTTAATCGCATCGCGATTAACACGTTAATGCTGACAGTCCTAATATATATTCGATCTCTCAGCTCCTCTGTCCAAAGTGTCCCTGAGTAAGATACTGAACCATAAGTTGATCCCTGGTCCTCTGCTCCTAAAGCTCAGGATGGTTAAATGCAGAAAAATTTATTTAACCTTTATTTTATTTAAGCAGGAATGTTCTTGTCGCCATTCAGAATCTCTTTTACAACGAGTCCTGGCCAAAAGAACAAAAACAGACTGAAACAAAACAGGAAGTGATATCACACCCTGGATTCTGGAGCTGACAGCGAGATCAGGGAGAAAAAACTTTAACAACATTTCCACCAAAAACAGTACCGGCTCAAGGAACATAATGTTTCCTCCGTGTGACTGAAGGGTTTAGGAGTCAGTAGGAAGAAGTTTGTGTGATGTGCCGTTAAAGAAACATGTTCCAGAGTTTGATTCTACAGTTGGTCAACCGCCTGTCTCAGAGTTACCCCAGAGACTGAAATCAGAGACGTGTTCAGGGACTGAAATCAGAGACGTGTTCGGAGACTGAAATCAGAAACTGAAATCAGAGACGTGTTCGGAGACTGAAATCAGAAACTGAAATCAGAGACGTGTTCGGAGACTGAAATCAGAAACTGAAATCAGAGACGTGTTCGGAGACTGAAATCAGAAACTGAAATCAGAGACGTGTTCGGAGACTGAAATCAGAGACATGTTCGGAGACTGAAATCTGAAACTGAAATCAGAGACGTGTTCGGAGACTGAAATCAGAAACTGAAATCAGAGACGTGTTCGGAGACTGAAATCAGAAACTGAAATCAGAGACGGGTTAGGAGACTGAAATCAGAGACGTGTTCGGAGACTGAAATCAGAGACATATGGTAATGACTGAAGCTAACAAGTTCAGAGAACATGAGTTTGCATTCAGGTATAACATATTTTCATAATCTACTGCTGATTAAAGGTGCACTATGAGTTCCTGCACGGTTTCAGCGTGATTTCATTTTTTTATCTCAAATCGTAGTCCTCTCTCCCTGATCCGCAAGCTGCCTGGTCCCTGAACACACCGTGAAAAAGCCCGGTCTCAGGAGACAACACAGGGGTCGTACACGCTAAACAAACACTAGAGGCACAGGCTGTGCACCAAAATAAAAAAACAAACCACTCCAGCCAATCACAGACAAGATGGTTGGGGGAGGGGGTGGGGCTTAGTGACAGTTAGTCAGTTAGTCATGATGGGGGGAGGGGCGAGCTTGCTCTGTATAGAGCTCAACAGTCCTGCCCCTCCTCCGAGAGACCTTGGTTAAGTTTTCCATCATTTCTCCCATTGACGTCTGAATACATTTTTACATAAAGAGTTTTAGACCGTGCCTTAGGCTAATAGCTACCACGTGACTCATAAGCATACAACATATCATTTAGCGTGAAAAAACGAACAGAAAATCCAAAAAAGGTCAAAGGTACAAGACTGTGTACATATTTTCATTATCGAGCGAAGGAACTACTCATCCCATAAACCACTGCGCACCACTGAATAAAGGAAGCTAATGTTAGTTTAGCTAACAGCTAATTGGGCTAACCGCTAGCTGAGACAGCATGTAATAACTTTAAAAGACCCTCAAATTAAAACCTGAAAATAACCGTTATAATATATAACAGCTGTTACGTCAGCTGTAGCCTGCTTTACCCAGTGTTTAGTTTGAGTTAACATTATTTTAGACTGAATCAAGCTGTCAGCTAGCGGTCAGCCCAATTAGCTGTTAGCTAAACTAACGTTAGCTTCCTGGTGGAGGCTAACGTCAGAAGCGTGGAACCGATCGGGATTCATGCAGTGGTGTCAATCCTCGTAAAACAGGATTATCATTTTGGGCATGTGCATGACGGATCATGCAGGCAGCTCCCAAACATATCCACCAATCAGAGGCATCACTGTGGGATTGTGGGATTGTTCAGGATTGTGGATAATGAAGTACTTATCCATGACATCACGAATAAAAGACATTTATCTCAAAGCAAGGGTAGTGCCCCATGAACTTTTGGCATCTATATGAGCATATCCAATCTCTGAGTCATGGCGTCGCTGGTTTTAAGTCTACCATCGACCGTTACCATTTTGTGGCTTCTACTCCAACTGTCAATGGAGAAATTGCATTGTATGCTTACTCCCAGAACCCGCTGTTGAGCTCTATTGTTTGAAATTTACCTGGGACGTCAACAGAAGTAACATCATGCACTTGTCCTCTTGGCCAAAAATACTACATTAAGAACATACTCCATTGAGACCAACTTATAACTGCTAGTTTTATTTTTGGATTTCATGGTCAATAGACCCCATTTATATGAAAATATACCTCATTGAGTCAAAAAGCAGAAGTTATGAATCATTTTGACTAATATTAGAGAAACGTTTGATGATGCTTAATCAGAGACTTGTGGATGTCAAACTTTAGTCAGAATACTGTTCTGAAACCATTTCCATTTTTTCAAATGCTATAAAATTGCCTCTGCATGTGAGATCGGCCCCCAGCCTTCACGACTTAAAACTCACTCTTATTCATTGGCCTTTAAACCTGCTTGAGAGTTGTATTCTGCATCTTCATTTTCCAGTTTGTTACTTGTTTTAAATGTTCGTTTTGTTACTCGTGTGTTTATAATCTGTCCTAAATTATGTCAATGTCCAGCACTTTGGTCAACCTGGTTGTTTTAAATGTGCTTTACAAATAAAGTTGGATTGGATAAAATTGAATAAAAAAACCTCAAAATTCAATGAAAGTAGTTATCATTCATTGTACTTACAAAGAGCGTTGTAGGGAACATCCATGTTATTTTTGGGTAATTTGATTAAAAAGAAACTCATATTTCAGATTTAGACAAAATATAAAAACTAACTTAATAAGTAATAAATAATAACTTAATTACAACAGACTGGTGAGTACATGATCACATGGAGGGCTTGTTAATGATGAAATAGACTAGTCTTTCTGTCTCTGGCGTGTTGGACAAACATTGCTTCAGTGTTGGAGTCTCTGAATGATTCCTGCTGCCATCGGGTGAATGAACTCGGACTGTTTGTTCACTTTCTTCCTCTCTGGCTGATTATCTCTGCACACGCTGGTCCCGTTAACTCGGAATGGTAGTGACCTCGCTGTGTTTGAGCTCAGGTTCACCTCGGGTCACTCAGAAACACTCGTACATGCCTTTACCTCTGACTATGATGTCATACATCCCTTTACCTCTGACTATGATGTCATACATCCCTTTACCTCTGACTATGATGTCAGAAACACTCGTACATCCCTTTACCTCTGACTATGATGTTGATGATGATGATGATGATGATGCATATTTAAACTGTTTCCCTCTGGCGCCCCCCAGTGGTAATAACAGTGTGGCTAACTATGATTATACTTAGACTGTTATAAGAGAGTGGTTGAGATATACAAACACACACACACACACAAACAGACACACACACACACACACACACAGAAACAGACACACACACGCACACACACACACACACACACACTTCCTGAGACTATATAGCAGAGCCTCCGTCGCTGCCTCTGGAGCTCAGCGCCGCCCAGGACCCTTGTGATTGGTTTAAAGAAATGCAAACAACCCAGAGAGTTTATTGTCCTATCCCAGAATGCATCTGTGGTGTAGCCAGACCTTCCTCCGCAGCTCTGTGGAGATAGAGCTGGACATGAGCGACTAGCAGGCTGCTACACAGGAAGTAGCCGGGTCATTGTAGACACGGCAGCTGAACTATTTTGGCACTGAGCTCTGAGTCCAGTTCTCTTTTTACACCCATGGACGTGCTCCAGTATCCAGAGGGCTTTGTGTTTGCCTCAGCAGCCGTCTTTGTGTTTCTTAAATCAACTTGTCAACTCAGCGATGAGTTTGTAGGTCAGCGAACAAACAGAGTGTTGCCATGCCAACCGGCTGAGGCTGACCCGCTTCTCCCCAACCTGCAAACGTTTAACTTCACCAACATCAGCGCCGCTCGCAAGAGGAGCAGCAGCCTCTTAGTCTCACCTGATCACCTGACCTCTGAAAACTAAAATCACCTGATCTCTGAAAACTAAAATCACATGATCTCTGAAAACTAAAATCACCTGAGCTCTGAAAACTAAAATCACATGATCTCTGAAAACTAAAATCACCTGTTCTCTGCAAACTACAATCACATGATCTCTGAAAACTAAAATCACCTGACCTCTGAAAACTAAAATCACATGATCTCTGAAAACTAAAATCACCTGATCTCTGAAAACTAAAATCACATGATCTCTGAAAACTAAAATCACCTGATCTCTGAAAACTAAAATCACATGATCTCTGAAAACTAAAATCACCTGTTCTCTGCAAACTACAATCACATGATCTCTGAAAACTAAAATCACCTGACCTCTGAAAACTAAAATCACATGATCTCTGAAAACTAAAATCACCTGTTCTCTGAAAATCACCTTATATCTGAAAACTAAAATCACCTGATATCTGAAAACTAAAATCACATGATCTCTGAAAACTAAAATCACATGATATCTGAAAACTAAAATCACATGATCTCTGAAAACTAAAATCACATGATATCTGAAAACTAAAATCACCTGATCTCTGAAAACTAAAATCACATGATCTCTGAAAACTAAAATCACCTGATCTCTGAAAACTAAAATCACCTGATCTCTGAAAATCACCTGATCTCTGAAAACTAAAATCACCTGTTCTCTGCAAACTAAAATCACATGATCTCTGAAAACTAAAATCACCTGACCTCTGAAAACTAAAATCACATGATCTCTGAAAACTAAAATCACCTGTTCTCTGAAAATCACCTTATATCTGAAAACTAAAATCACCTGATATCTGAAAACTAAAATCACCTGTTCTCTGAAAACTAAAATCACATGATCTCTGAAAACTAAAATCACATGATCTCTGAAAACTAAAATCACATGATCCCTGAAAACTAAAATCACCTGTTCTCTGAAAATCACCTGATATCTGAAAACTAAAATCACCTGTTCTCTGAAAACTAAAATCACATGATCTCTGAAAACTAAAATCACCTGACCTCTGAAAACTAAAATCACATGATCTCTGAAAACTAAAGTCAGCTGATCTCTGAAAACTAAAATTACATGATCTCTGAAAACTAAAATCACATGATCTCTGAAAATCACCTGATCTCTGAAAATCACATGATCTCTGAAAACAAAAATCACAAGATCTCTGAAAACTAAAATCACATGATCTCTGAAAACTAAAATCACCTGATCAGGCTCAGTCAGGATCAGAAATATCAACTGACCTGCCAACACTTTCTCACTTTCAGAATGAATCTGAACTTTTCTTCTGTTTCTGAAGATATATAACCCTAACATCACAGTATCTGAAGATATATCACTAATATACAGTATCTGAAGATATATCACTAATACACAGTATCTGAAGATATATCACTAATATACAGTATCTGAAGATATATCACTAATATACAGTATCTGAAGATATTTCACTAATGCACAGTATCTGAAGATATATCACTAATACACAGTATCTGAAGATATATCTCTGATATACAGTATTTGAAGATATATCTCTGATATACAGTATTTGAAGATATATCTCTGATATACAGTATCTGAAGATATATCTCTGATATACAGTATCTAAAGATATATCACTAATATACAGTATCTGAATATATATCACTAATACACAGTATCTGAAGATATATCGCTGATATACAGTATCTGAAGATATATCTCTGATATACAGTATTTGAAGATATATCTCTGATATACAGTATTTGAAGATATATCTCTGATACACAGTATCTGTGTTGGGCCCAATATTATTCACTTTATACATGTTGCCTCTGGGTCAGATTATTCACAATTTTAACATTTCTTCATCATTTTTATGACATTCAGCTCCATTTTACTTTCAGGCAAAATGAGACATCCAAACTTACGAGTCTGTAGAATGCATAGACGCCATAACCATCTGGATGGCTGAAAGCTTTTTGCAGCTGAACCCAGATAAGACAGAGGTTTTAATCATAGCGCCAGACAGCGCTATCCCTCTGATTAACGTAATCATAGCGCCAGACAGCGCTATCCCTCTGATTAAGCAGAACTTTGGGCCTTCGTCTTCTGCGGTCTGGCCCAGTCTAAGGAACCTTGGGGTAACATTTGACATATCCTATCTTTTGAAACTCACATCAAATCATTGACCAAATCCTGTTTTTTTCACTTATCGCAATATTAGTAAATTAAGGGCTGTGGTTTCTCAGTCAGAACTAGAGATGCTCATCCATGCCTTCATTTCCTCCCGTATTGACTATTGCAATTCACTTTTCTCCTCACTCAACAAATCTGTCCTTCACCGCCTGCAATCCATTCAAACCGCTGCTGCTAGACTTCTTACTAGATCAAACAGACGCCCCCATATCACTCCTCTACTCTGCTCCCTTCACTGGCTTCCTGTAACCAGATCCAATTCAAAATTCTCACCATAACCTATAGGGCTCTACATGGTCAGGCCCCTGATTATCTTGCCAACATTATTCACTTACACACCCCTTCCCGGTCTCTCAGGTCTGTCAATCAAAATCTGCTCTCCACGCCACGCACTCGTCTGAAGACATGTGGGGATAGAGCCTTCGCTGCTACGGCCCCCAGACTAATGCTCTGCCAGCCAGCATGAGGTTGGCTGAGCATGTGGACTGGTTTAAGGGACAGGTGAAGACTCACTTGTTCAGGCTTGCTTTTGGGTAGCCTATGTCTTTTATTTATTAGGGCCCGAGCGTGTACCACAAAACTTGGTACACATATGTATCATGGCAAGATGTACAACAAACATCATTGGAGCCATACCCTAAACCCAACAGGACGTCCGCCATTTTGATTTCAAAGTTCAAAATTAGTGCAATTTTGGCCATTTCCACATGTCGTACTTTAACAAACTCCTAGAGATTTCATCCGATCAACTTCAAATTTGGTCAGCGCCATCTTAAGGCGAGACACGGCAGGCAAAAACATCGGTTTTTTTTCACTGGTCAATTTTGAGATTTTGGGCTATTTGTCTTCAATAACATGTCTTCTTTCAGACTTGTGGTGAAATAAAGTCCGAAATACACATTTAGGTCTTTATTTTACTCCACTTTGTCTGTTTGCGGTGGTAGATTTCACCTAAATTCAACAAAAGTTGGCGTTCTAAATCATCCCGCTGCTCCGCGATCGCTGTCTGCACCCTGTCATCACATATACCGTTGGAAAGCTCTCTTTCTCCTGTACAATGCTGTCGGATCCAAATATGGTCATTTCCTTTTTATCAGCAACCAATCGTTAAAGTAAAAGGGGGGATTTAACTCAAAATGCGCAATCTCATTGGCTGATGCCAATTTCTGACAACGTGATTCGTTCAGAATCGTCACGTGACGTGCTCTGACATTTCCGCGGTAGCTCAAAATGTTGAAAGAAGTGCGGCGAACACGGCCGAAAATCACCTCAGAGAAGATGAAAACAGTTGTTATTAGCAACAAGACACAGGGGATCACAAACTAAGACAGCAGATGATGAAATGACATCACATAGTACGTCGATGTTTAAACTGTCGTTCAGAAAACAGGAGTTTTCAGACAGCGGAGGTAATCAGACTCTCTCTCTCTCTCTCTCTCTCCCTCTCTCTCTCTCTCTTTCTCAGCAGTTTACAGAAAGTCATAGCCTACATGTCATATATTAAATATTTGTCACATATGTACCACACTGTACTGATCTCGATAAAACACAATATATTACAAAACAATTACATTACACAACAGTTACAGTTTTGTGTAATGTAATTACTATATAATAGGCTACTAAACAGATCTGTAATGTTGGGATCCTAAGTGGTGTGAGGCCCTCAGGCTGTAGCAGGCAGATCCATATGTAGCTGTCAGTGGAGCTGCTGTCACCTCTCCTAGGAGAACTACCAGCTTCTCTTCTGGTCTTAACTTTTTTTGGCTATTTTTCCAAGGTGTAATTCTCTTAGTGAAGATAGTTTTTCCCAGTGGAGGAGGAAGTGTATCTCTGTCTGACCCAGCTGGTGGTCACTGAGCCTGTCTCTCTCTCTGACCTGTCTGTCTGACCCAGCTGGTGGTCACTGAGACTGTATTTAGTCAGGATCCGTCTCTTCTTCGTATCTCTGACAGTGTGAAGATAATCTGTCAAATAACAATTTAGTCTACTTTGTTTGCTTTCTCCAATGTTCTAAATATTGGTCTTTTGAATGAGTCATAATTAGTTTTGTTCTGTTGTGTTATGAACCAGTGCTGAATGGAGCCTGGTTAGTTATCTTCACCATCAGCTGACTGAGGGGACTGGTTCTGGTTAGTTATCTTCACCATCAGCTGACTGAGAGGACTGGTTCTGGTTAGTTATCTTCACCATCAGCTGACTGAGGGGACTGGTTCTGGTTAGTTATCTTCACCATCAGCTGACTGAGGGGACTGGTTCTGGTTAGTTATCTTCACCATCAGCTGACTGAGAGGACTGGTTCTGGTTAGTTATCTTCACCATCAGCTGACTGAGGGGACTGGTTCTGGTTAGTTATCTTCACCATCAGCTGACTGAGAGGACTGGTTCTGGTTAGTTATCTTCACCATCAGCTGACTGAGGGGACTGGTTCTGGTTAGTTATCTTCACCATCAGCTGACTGAGAGGACTGGTTCTGGTTAGTTATCTTCACCATCAGCTGACTGAGGGGACTGGTTCTGGTTAGTTATCTTCACCATCAGCTGACTGAGGGGACTGGTTCTGGTTAGTTATCTTCACCATCAGCTGACTGAGGGGACTGGTTCTGGTTAGTTATCTTCACCATCAGCTGACTGAGGGGACTGGTTCTGGTTAGTTATCTTCACCATCAGCTGACTGAGGGGACTGTTTGTGGGAAAAGTAAGCTGGAGCAGCAGCAAGTATGGCCATGAAGGTGCCTCTGTCATGCTTTCTGTTATGGAAAAGTTGTGGCTTCAGAGCTCAGTTGTGACGGTCAATTCAATGAGAGAAACTGATATGCTCAGGACCTCAAAAGCTGAGACCATCACAGCTGCCAGTGTAAAATATAGGCGCAAGAGTCTAAGCACAGCTAAAATACATATGGTGCTGGAATGGACAGTTAGACTTTAAAAAGCTGTTACATCCATTGTTGGTCTTGTTCTGTGTCCATACACCTGTCCAGCGTGGGTTTTGTCTGCAACTTTGTGCATGATACGCCAATGTTAATTCATTGAGTTACTGCAGTTGTAGGCCTTATATGCCTGCCATTTTATTAAATAATCAATTTTCATGAGCTTGAAATATTCTATATTATTATCACTAAGGGCCTGAGCATTTATTCTGTTTTTGAGCAATTTTTCCAATAGAAATGTATTAAATTCCACTATTTAAATCTTTAAATGCCGTTTTCTCAAAATGAGTTTTTTGTAATTCTCCAGTATAAACATCTCAGCCTGTGTAGCACCTATGTACACCAAACTTTCCAGTTATACACTTAGTAGTATTCTGAAGATATTTACAGAGGGATTTGTTAATAAATCATTCCTGGCCTGATTTATGTGAAATTTTAAGCTAAAAAACATGGCGAAAATCGATTTTTTAGGGCTATGGACAGTATATTTTGATTTCCTAGGTAATGAAAGCAGATATCCTGAAATCCCTCTGTAATTTTGTTTTCATCTTGTGTGTAAACAAAATGAAAAAAGAATTTTGCACCTGGCTTTATCATATGTTCAGATCTATCTACCGAAAATATATGCAAAATCGCGCATATTTAATGAGAAAATGCCATTTAAACATTTAAACATTTAAAAAACTTGTAATACATGTTTTTTATATACTTGTGTAAGTAATCAACTGAGGAAGTTTCATGGAGATATCTATTATATAAAAATTTTAGCCTATTCACCTGTAGTGTCTCGCCTTAAGACATTAAAGATGAAAAGTTGTTAAAAGAAAAACTTTTCGTCATAGGGCATGGCCGTGGCGGGGCGGCCATTTTGTGCATTTCGCCATCAAAACAGGAAGTGGGTGTAACTTGAGTGTACATTGTCCGACTGGCTCAAAACTTTTCAGGATTCATAAGAGTCCAAGCCTGAGGACAAATAAAGGCCGATATTTACTTAAAGTCATAGCGCCCCCTAGTGGCAACAGGAAGTAGGCCTAAAAGTCAAGGTGCTATACTTTAACGAACTCCTCCCAGAGATTTCATCTGGCGGACCTCAAACTTGGTCTCTATCATCCCAAGACCTTAAAGATGAAAAGTTATTAAAAGAAAAACTTTTCGTCAGACGGTGTGGGCGTGGCGTGGCGGCCATTTTGAGTGTTTAGCGATGAACAAAGAAATTGTCGTAACTTGAGTGTACGTTGTCGTATCTGCCCAAAATTTCTCACGATTGACAAGGGTCCAGGTCTGAGGACACCTACAGGCCAAAATTGACTTTTGGTCATAGCGCCCCCCGCTGGCAACAGGAAATGCGCCTTTTATGACAAACATCATCTGATTTACATGAAACTTGTGATGTGTGGTCGACATGTGATACTGAGCCGGCCCCTATAATATAACCACGCCCACTTACTCAGGCCACGCCCCCTTTCATAACATTTGAACCATTTAAGGTAGTCTTGTGTGAGGTGTCGTTGAACTCAGCAGAGAGTTCTTTCTTCATTGGTGATGGTTTGGCCCGCCCCCTATGCTTAAGCCACGCCCCCTTTCATGAATGCTGATCCATCTAAGGTAGAGTCTTGTGTGAGGTATCATTGAACTCAGAAGAGTTAATTTTTAATTGGTGATGGTTTGACCCGCTCCCTATAATTTAGCTACGCCCCTTTTCACAGCTAATGAACTGTATGACGTAGAGTCTTGTGTGAGGTATCGTTGAACTCAGCAGGGAGTTCCCTTTTCATTGGTGACGATTTGCGGTGTCTGAGTGCCGCGCAAATGCACGGTCGCAAGGAGCGGCATCTGCCAGGAACCCCAACACTCGCAGAGGCGCGAGGGCCCGTCCATCGCTGCTTGCATCTTTAATTGGTAATTGTATCTGTTGTATTTGTATTTTATTCTACTGACTATTTTTACTATGTTTTTATTGTCTATGCACATTGTAAAGCACCCTGTGACCTTGTCTGTGAAAAGCGCTGCATAAATAAAAATGTACTTTTACTTATTTTTATCTGAAGATGTTTTTCTAATATATAATATCTGAAGATATATCTCTACCGTACGGTTTGGTCCTGATGGGTTAATGAAATCATTCTAATGTAAATCCTCTGAAGGCATCTACAGAATAAAGAGACAACGATGACTAAATGTTGATGAACATCATTGTTTAATGACGAAGCTAAAAAAATGCAAATAAATTATATAAAGTTGGCAACATTTTTTTTTTTTTTCACACTGAAGCAATGACCAAAAACTGCTAAAACAAAGTGTTACATAATTTCATCTAATAATCTTCACAGCTGGTCTATTTGATTTATTCACAGCTCACTCGCCTCTCTTTGGCTTTCTTCTGAATCTAAATCTCTGCCAGGAATGTTTGAACACATTTCTCTCACCACGGTTCAACCTGAACAACAGAAAACAGCAGAAAACAGCAGAAAACAACAGAAAACAATAGAATACAGCTGAAAACAACAGAATACAGCTGAAAACAACAGAATACAGCTGAAAACAATAGAATACAGCTGAAAACAGCAGAAAACAACAGAATACAGCTGAAAACAACAGAATACAGCAGAAAACAACAGAAATACGAAGAGTTGTCGTTTGAGTTTGCAGGAGATGTTGCATAGTGTTCTCAGGTCGTTCCAATGTGGAAAAAATGCGTAGTCACTAAACATAAATACTTAATTGTTATGGTGAAAGTGCTGAGCTGATATTGTTCCTGTTTCTACGGTCTGCGTGAGTGTTTACGAGCAGCCGCACTCCTCTACGATCATGTTCTGGATGTCTTTCTTGATGATCTTCTGCTCTTCGTTGTAGTAGAGCATGGACATGGCCCGCAGCCGCGTGGGAACGCAGCACGACCTCATGTTCTGAAACGGGCTGTAGCCCCGCATGCGGTAATGGTTGATGACCGTTGAGTGGAATGACAGCGCTGAGCCGCTGAAGCCCGCCATGTGGCTGGGACACTCTCCCTCGCAGTAGTTGGCATGGTAACCGGACGGAGCGATAATCCAGTCATTCCAGCCGATGTCTTTGAAGTTCACGTAAAACTGACGTTTGCAGCAGACGCGTATTTTCCCGTCGCACTCCAGACCTCGTTTGACTCGCCGCTGCATCCCCTCCTCTGGGGCTCGCAGCACCGCCATGAGGAACGGCCGGTGGGACTGGTCCCGGGCGCCGGTGTGCCCGCCCAGCGCCAAAACGGGCGAAGCGTCGGCACACAGCGGGCAGGAGACCCGCAGGCTGAGCGAGCCGCCGCCCGCGTCCAGCAGCGTCTGGACGCCGCGGGAGACGGCGAGTGTGTGCCAGCCGCTGCGCCGAGCGTCCACCAGCTTCTCCGAAACACATTCCTCATTCTCATCGCCACCGTTGTCACGGTGACGCTGCAGCAGCCGCAGCAACACTTTGCCGCTCAGTCGCTTTCCCTTCGGCATCTTCAGGAAGATCCAGACATTGGCCTGCTCCACCAGCGGCGAGCCACTGCCGTCCTGAGAGAGGTCAAAGGTCACCGTGTCCGGGGAGGCTCCTGCAGAGAGAGCGCAAAGTTAGACAGGTCTTTATCATTCATTTTATTAAAGATTTAATCATTCAGTTTGAACATGAGCTCCATCTGAAAGAGAACGTTTTCAGTTCTCAAGTCAAACATGAAGAATTTTAAGATGTTTTCTGTTAACAGCCTGGTCTCACAGAATCCGTGAAATGATCACGAACTGTTAACAGCTCATTACGTGGTGGTGGCACGCAATGTGTGAAGGTTCCGTGCGGCCACCACTGAAAACAACGCCAATATAAAGTCAATGAGAAGATGACGTAGCATTAAGAGCGACTATGGTAGCGAGAAGTATGAAAGGCCGAAATGTCCGCGTAAGGAGGTTGGTTGTGGGGGAGGATGGGTCAAACAACACAAGACTTTCACCCATGGTGATAACTGTAGTCATGTGAACAGGTTAGACAGCATGGTGATAACTGTAGTCATGTGAACAGTGAAAAGGTTTGACAGAAGCATGGTGATAATGACATAAATACCATCAGGAGAACATTAAACTGTGACCCCGCTGTCTTTTTGTCTTCCTGTCTTTTGAATGAATGAACAAAGAAGATGTCATGAACAATAAAAGCATGAAGTGATCCGGAGCCTCTAAATATACTCCCTATGAGCAGAGACACTAAAAAAAGAAAGGCCTGGTTTCAGGGAATGTACCACTTTGTTTCCTGCTGCAGAATAATTACTGAGGCCCAGATTAGTCTGAATGAAGAGATTATTTACGGACCGAGACCCCTCGGTATGCCCCCCCACCACCCCTCGTTACTGTCCTCTGATTTTGGGGCCTTTGAGGGACATTATTAATTAAACATTCCTCTCAAAGAGAAACTATTTATAGCACAAAGCCTTTCTTTACATTCATGTAAGCAAACAATCAATGGGACAAAAAGCAGCTTCACGTTCAACATTTCATCTTCATCGACACATTTTATAACTACCCTTTGAAAACTCTTTCCTCAGGGCGGCCTCTAGCTCACCCAGTGAGAGCATTCGCCCCATGTTGGCTGAGTCCTGCAGCGGCGTGGGTTCGAATCTGACCTGCTGCCCTTTGCTGCGTGTCATCCCCCATCTCTCTCATCTCTCTCCCCCTTTCCACGGTCTCTAGCTGCTTTCCGACCAAGTAGTTACAGGAACGTAGTTATAGGAAAAGTCCACTTCTAAACAGTTCTACTAACTTCTCTCCCCCAAAACCGTTTTTTCCAATTGCATTCGCACTGGCGAAATGGCTATAGGGACTGGTAGGAGGGGTAAGGGAATTATGCAAGCACGGCAACGCTCTTTATAGCGTTGAAATCAGAAAACTAATACACCAAAAAAAAGTACAAACAAAATACCAAATCTAATGTATATAGATGTATATGTATATAGCATATTTGTCATAATTTAAACAAGTCTCCCGAAGAGAAACGGGTATCTCTCTCTACCCCGCCTGCTGCGCTGTGGACATGTGTGTGTGTTTGTGTGTGTGTGTGACTGTGTGCGTGTGTGTGTGTGTGTGTGTGTGTGTGTGTGTGTGTGTGTGTGTGTGTGTGTGTGACTGTGTGTGTGTGACTGTGTGTGTGTGACTGTGTGTGTGTGTGTGTGTGTGTGTGTGAGACTGTGTGTGTGCGTGTGTGTGTGTGTGACTGTGTGTGTGTGACTGTGTGTGTGTGTGTGTGTGTTTGTGTGTGTGTGTGTGTGTGTGTGTGTGTGTGTGTGTGAAACTGTGTGTGTGTGTGTGTGTGTGTGTGTGTGTGTGACTGTGTGTGTGTGTGTGTGTGTGTGTGTGTGTGTGTGTGTGTGTGTGTGTGTGTGTGTGATGGCCGGCGAGCCGCAGGACACGCTTGTGGAGTTTAACTCCGAAAAGACATGTATGGACTTAAATAAGTCCATACATACCCCTCTCATCTCCGTGCGTGTTGTAGCTCTTTCCGACGGCTCCACCGGTAGCTTAGCCTAGCACAGATCCTGGAGGTAACCTGCTCCATCTAGCCTAGCTTAGCACAGATCCTGGAGGTAACCTGCTCCATCTAGCCTACTGCTCCCAATAAGTGACAAAATAACGCCAACATGTTCCTATTTCCATGTTGTGATTTGTAGAGTCACAGCGTGTACAGAGCCATCGGAAAGAGCTACAACACGCACGGAGATGAGAAGGATATGTATGGACTTGTCTAACTCTGGGGGTTACGGTGAATAAGCTAAAGTCCCAATAAGTCGGCGTGTTCCTTTAACCCCAGGTTCCCGTTAATCTTATAATGGACATGTGTTGTGATATTTAAACAAATGAACCGTCAACGGCAAAATAAAAGCCTCTTATTTACGAGAGCCATCTGAGAGACCTCCAGCTTACAGCGGGGTGTCTGATCATGACTGGCCCAGCTACGAGCTAGCGGCCGGGGCAGGCACCTGCTGGCTGTTGCCTCACTTCATGGAGCTTCTCAACTCCGAAAACTTTGAAGCAAATTGTCAATTCGGCATCAATTTACGCAGGACTGCCTATATTCGAAATCTAAACAGTTAATTTCTCACCTAAAACGTTGTCAGAAGTGAAATTAGTGATGAATAAGATGGCGAAAATTGTTGGTCTGTCTGTACCGGAAATCCGACCCTCGTTGACCTAGGTTCATATGCTGAAAAGGGAACAGCAAAAAGACCCTGCCCTGAAATAGGAGCTGAAAGAGGCCAGAGGGACTTAAAAATCCCCAAATTGGTCTAGTCGGAACACCAGAAAAGGGTTCTAGGAATTTTATGTTCTAGGAACTGCAAAAATCCCTCTGGTCGGAAAGCCGGCTTCTGTCTAATAAAGGGAATAGCCCCAAAATATAATCTTTAAAAAAAATAAGTCTTTCCTCAGAGATCATCTTTCATAAACTTCAAACACAACAATCTGTTGTTGATGTCCAAACCTTGACCTACTGTATGTTCTATAGACGTCTTCGTAGATTTCAAATAGTTTTAGTCCTTCAGTAGGACTAAACTCCTTTAAAGGTCCACTGTGGAGGAGTTTTTCAAGTCTAGTGGTAAAATTGTATTTAATATTCAAACCAATAGGTCTCTCTAGCGCCCCGCTTTTTCAAACGTGTGTTGCAACTACGGTAGCCGTTATGTACCAAGAAGCTATGACAAGATGTCTTCAAACTTTGGCTTTTTTGGCGAGGAGGATTCCTTCTCCTGTGGCTCGGCATGAGTCTGATCCTCCATTAGGAACTAAAGGGCAGTGACAAGCGCCTCTCACTGATCTCCTTCTCGGTTTCAGCTGGTTTCAGTCACGTGACGCTGGCTCTGAACCAAAACGGGTTGTGGATTATCTAGACAGGTAGGCTAGTGCTTTACGTACCTCTCAGCCATTATAGAACGACAAGGAAGCCTCCTTGTACTTTAGCCTGGCTCTGCTCCCCTACGTACTCTCTGTACAAATGAAATGTACCAGTCTGGTAGGACCAGGCTAATGGATCAGAGTCTGGTAGGACCAGGCTAGTGTACCAGAGTCTGGTAGGACCAGGCTAATGGATCAGAGTCTGGTAAGACCAGGCTAGTGTACCAGAGTCTGGTAAGACCAGGCTAGTGTACCAGAGTTGGGTAGGACCAGGCTAATGGACCAGAGTCTGGTAGGACCAGGCTAGTGTACCAGAGTCTGCTAGGACCAGGCTAGTGGACCAGAGTCTGCTAGGACCAGGCTAGTGGACCAGAGTCTGGTAGGATCAGGTTAATGGACCAGAGTCTGCTAGGATCAGGCTACTGTACCAGAGTCGCTAATGGACCAGAGTTGAGAGACAGAAAGACAGACAGACAGACAGACAGACAGACAGAAGGACAGACAGACAGAAAGACAGACAGACAGAAGGACAGACAGCGGAGAATCAATAAAATCTGAAAAAAGTGGCTGCTGATGGATTCCGACTGAGACATCTGTAAACAAACTTTGAACCTTTGGGATTTTTGTGAATGAGTTAGCAGACAGACAGACAGACAGACAGAGTAAGACAGAGAGAGAGTAAGACAGACAGACAGACAGAGAGTAAGACAGACAGACAGACATAGAGTAAGTCAGACAGACAGGTAGGCAGACAGGCAGACAGACAGACAGACAGGCAGTATGTAGACAAACAGCTTGTCTTTTCTGGGGGTAACATTGACATAAGAATTATATCAGACCTGCCTCCTGGATCAACCAATCAGATTGCTTGATGTTGAGATTTGGGAGGTGTGAGCATCATTTACTCTGTGATCTAAATTACCCATAATCCCCCATAATACCCCCTAACTCTGTAACTCTGTCCTGATTTGGTTGGTGAAACCAAACCTAAGCATGACTATTCTTTTAACCTTTTAACTTTGACACTGAGACACTGTCCTGAAACTAAAACTAAGTGTGGTGTTTCTGATTGGCTGTCAGACTCACCTGGCTCAGCGAAGATGATGATTTCAGACGTGGGTTCGGGTGGCGTCGAGGCCCCAGGGCCCCAGCCGTCCTCCTGGATCTCCACGCTGCCGTCCTCAGCCACGCGGCCCACGTGCAGCTTCTGGATGGCGTTGAGCAGCGCGGCGCGGGGGACGAGCTGCGTCAGGTTGGGCCGGCTGCTTAGGTGCAGCATGTTGAGAATGTGACGCTTCACTGCCTCCACCATGTCGCTCTGTCCGCCCGGCGAGGACGAGTTCCTCCTCATCTGAGGCAGGGAGCAGGACGGACAGGCCAGAGATGGTGGGGACGCTGGAGACACTGGAGACACTGGAGACGCTGGAAACACTGGAGACGCTGGGGACGCTGGAAACACTGGAGACACTGGAGACACTGGAGACACTGGAGACGCTGGGGATGCTGGAAACACTGGAGACACTGGAGACACTGGAGACACTGGAGACACTGGAGACGCTGGAGACACTGGAGACGCTGGGGACACTGGAGATACTGGAGACGCTGGAGACACTACAGACACTGGGGACACTGGAGACACTGGAGACACTGGAGTCAGAGAGACGGCCGGAGAGGCGTCGACGAGAAGGCCGATGGCCAGGAAGAAGAAGGCAGAAAAGAGAGAAGACATGATGTTTTCGGACTGACACTGATGCTCCAACATGGACAGAAGAGTTGAGTCTAAAAGCAGAGACTATATCAGCAGAGTCTGAAAGTCTCTGTCTGGGTCTGAGAGGTTTCTTCTGTTTAAAGGGAGTTTTTCTTCGCCACTGTTGCACCAAATGCTTGCTCTTGGGGGTAATTGTTTTTTCTCTGTAAATTATAGAGGTTGGTCCAAAAGAAACACAAATAGTTCAGCAGCTGACAAGTTGGAAATCCTCCCAGAGAAGCTGGTCGGGTTCTGATGGTCCTGATGGTTCTGATGGTCCTGATCTGAACCTGTACTAATGTCTTGTGGTTTCCTGTTGCTCTGCTCTCCAAAGGACATCACCGGCACATTTACAGAAATGCTAATTATCAGCAGAGCCACACAGAATCTGCAAACACAGAATGTCCCGCAGATTTAAAAGAAATAAAGAAAGTTAAAATAAAACTCAGAAAGTCCCAAACAACAAGAACAACAGTAATATCAATTCTGCAGATTTTCATTCTGAATCACTGCTGAAAACAAACACATCCACGATCATTCCTGTGTTTGGGTCTGATTAAAAATAGAGCAATAGAAAAAGCAGATAGTTCTGGTCCAGAAGGTTTGATGGTCCCAGTTGTTCGGTGGTCTGATCAGACTGAACGCTGCAGGGTCACTCTACTCTCCGTCTCTGCTCTCTTTCTGTAATTATACCTCTCTGCCTGTTAAATCCCTCCCTCCATTCAAACAGAGGTATTCCCTGTGACACACACACACACACACACACACATACACACACACACACACACACACACACACACACACACACACACACACACACACACACACACACACACACACACACATACTTTGAGAGAAGTCTCAGAATATCTGCGGACTGTTTGTGGTGTTTCCTCCTGAACGAACGTCACGACAGAAGAGGAGGAGGAAGAAGGGAAGAGGAGGAAGAGAAGAGTGTCCCTGATTCATTCATACCACACACACACACAAACACACACACACACACACACACACACACACACACACACTGATGACTCAGCACAGCATCACCGTCACCTCACGTGGAGGAGAAACTCCGTCGGTGTGAAATAAATTTTTAGACCAAAGAGTTTGTTGTTATAATCTGAGTCCAGATGGAGCGCGTTTAGAACAGGCC
>NC_050181.1:31141606-31171606 GCF_008315115.2 Sander lucioperca
AGTGTGTTTTACGATGATAAAAGTCCTGATTATTTACATGGAGTCTGGTGGAAATATGCTTGCTCTATACACGCTAAAAGTCCTGATTATTTACATGGAGTCTGGTGGAAATATGCTGGCTCTCTACACGCTAAAAGTCCTGATTATTTACATGGAGTCTGGTGGAAATATGCTTGCTCTATACACGCTAAAAGTCCTGATTATTTACATGGAGTCTGTTGGAAATATGCTGGCTCTCTACACTCTAAAAGTCCTGATTATTTACATGGAGTCTGGTGGGTTTGGTGATTTGGTGATTTTGGGGCTGTTTCATGTTAAACTAAAAAGATCTTAGGCCGGTTACACACTGGATGCGTCGTGCGAGCGTGGCATTTCTGTTGCGTCTCAGACGCGTGGCGGCTGTGTGGATTTTTTTGTGTCCTCCACCAAGCCCCCAGGAAGAGCGCCGAGTCTAAAAGCCACCATGGGCTTAGCGGATAACGGTGGTACTGCACCCCATGGCCCAGAAAGACTTTTCACATAGACTTAGCATGGCGAAAGAAACGTCTATATTTCAGCGGATAATTAGTTTCTGGGTATATCAACTTACCAGCCCGAACACTGAAAGGGTCCTTGTTTAAAACGTTACGTGTTTAACATTCACTAGAAGCGAATCCAGAATTATTAAATTTGGCATGATGAACGCGCATAGTGGACGCGAGCAGAGCCGCGGGACTGCGCCCGCCCGCTCACATGACTGTTCTCCCGAGCTCATGTAGCTAGCTGTAATAATGGATATAGCTAATGGTTGTAGTTCACCATGTGTTCTATGAATACGTCCATGGTATTTTCTTATGAAGTCATGATACATCCCAGGGATGTATGTAGCTGCTGTAAAGCCTGTTAGCTACGTGGATGTAACGTCATTAGCGTTTCCCAAACTGGCGGGCTATCGGCTAGCTAGCTAGTTGCTAACATCAGGGGTAGCTAGCATGGCTGTATTAAGATCTATACATAGCTAGTTATATGCCTACATAACGTTACTACAGACATAGTGATTACATCGCCTTGGTTCTCTCTTATGATACATCCGAGGGCTGTATGCTGTAAAGCTTGTAACCTGGATGAGAGCTGAAGCCATGGATGAGCTCTGTTCACCAAACTGCAGGCTAACAGCTAGCTAGCGCTAGTTAGTATGTAGCTAGCTAGTAGTACAACATAATTATTAAATCTCCTTGGTTGTCTAGCTAAATACATCTATCGTTTATTTAGCTAAGCATGTAAACGATCGGGAACAACGAAAACAGTGTTTAACGTTAGTGAATATTTTAGACAATGAAAACGGCGAGTTCATGAGTTCGCCACTTGTAAGAGACACGACAGAGAAGCTCATGAACGCGCATGTTGCTACCGGTTGCTACGACAACGCTAACAAATTGTTGCTAGTGCGCATGCCCATCGTGAGCCAACCAGCGTTATGGGCCAACAATGCGGAAGAGCCGAGCTCCATGTTTGCTTTATGCGCTTTTGAGCACTCTCATTGGAACGTACGGGGCTTCCTGCTGAACACTGGACCCAGTTCTCTTCATGTCCTCCACACCAGAAGCGTGTCTGACGCGGTGCTGCTCCTGCTGCTACGTACAGGGAGGGCTGGTCTCGGGACGTAGCGACGACACATTCAAACTCTGACAAATGGTAAGTGGGCTGTCTGTTTCTAACAACTTAGTGTAGCTGTAAAGAGCCTATAGAGCCTCTCTGATGCTGGACCGTCACTCAGAACACACACTACCTTGTTATTGTAGCCTATCCTCCCCTTTATATATCGGCTTGTTCCACGTATGGGGAGAGAGTTGTTAAACATAAATATATAGCTACTGATCTGATTAAAGCACGACAACGTCTACAGATGTCTAAATGACATATAAACATATTTTCCTATTCTATTTTGCCTGGAAACGCTTCCAACACTCTAGCGTGAAAAATAGGCGTCGGTTCTATTTCTAGCAGGCACGCGTCTCTGCCGCGGCTCGAGCCAGAGAAATAGCGTTTCCAGGCAAAATAGAATAAGAAAATATGTTTATATGTCATTTAGACACGAAAACATATTAATAAATGACATCTTGATGTTTGAAAGTCTCGAGGTTTTGACATCAATGTAGATATAAATGTAATAAAAAATGTCAGAGAAAAGATTTTCAAATATAGCACCTGTCATACAGAAGGAAATATTCTGTAACATATTTTGCAGTCAATACTGCCGACGTTGTCGTGCTTTAATCAGATCAGTAGCTATATATTTATGTTTAACAACTCTCTCCCCATACGTGGAACAAGCCGATATATAAAGGGGAGGATAGGCTACAATAACAAGGTAGTGTGTGTTCTGAGTGACGGTCCAGCATCAGAGAGGCTCTATAGGCTCTTTACAGCTACACTAAGTTGTTAGAAACAGACAGCCCACTTACCCATTTGTCAGAGTTTGAATGTGTCGGCGCTACGTCCCGAGACCAGCCCTCCCTGTACCTAGGACCAGGTTCACAGATTGTTGTTCTCATCAGACACACACACAGAGAGACAGACACACACACACACACACACACACACACACACACAGACTCACAGACACACACACACAGACACACACACACAGAGACACACACACACACACACACACAGAGAGACACACACACACACAGACTCACACACACAGACACACACACACACACAGAGACACACACAAAAACACACACACACACACACACAGAGACACACACACACACACACACACACACACACACACACACACACACACAGAGACACACAGAGACACACACACACACACACACACACACACACACACACACACAGAGACACACACACACACACACACACACACACACACACACACACACACAGAGACACACACACACACACACACACACACACAGACTCACAGACACACACAGAGACACACACACAGAGACACACACACACACACACACACACACACACACACACACACACACACACACACACACACAGACTCACAGACACACACAGAGACACACACACAGAGACACACACACACACAGAGAGACACACAGACACACACACACACAGACTCACAGACACACACACACAGAGACACACACACACACACACACACAGAGACACACACACACAGAGACACACACACAGAGACACACACACGCACACACACACAGAGACACACACACAGACTCGCACACAAGGCTTCTGATTGGTTCTCTGCAAGAGACGCTTTAAAGACAACTCAGTCTGACTCCCAGCGACGCTAGTCAGGGGCCTTTAGCGTTAGTTTCTGACTCAAAAACTCACTCACACACACACACACACACACACACAGACACACACACACACACACACACACACACACACACACACTCAGACACACACACACAGACACACGGGATTAATTAAAAGGGTTTTAAACTGTGTGTGTGTCTGAGTGTGTGTGTCTGTGTGTCTGTGTAGGTGGAGAAGTATTTCAGTCCGTCGATGCTCCAGGACCCCTGGGCGGCTCTGCAGCCTATCACAGACAAACAGACCACCTGACAGGAAATAAACAACAACAATAATACCATGGTAACCAACACCAACAAACGGACGGACCACCTGACAGGAAATAAACAACAACAATACTGCCATGGTAACCAACATCAACCAGACTCATCAGCAGCAGATTTTAACCATTTAAACTCTGAACGTTGACCATCTGGCATATCAGAGACCTTCTGAGCACGCTCAGTAACCAGCTGATCAGAGACCTTCTGAGCATGCTCAGTAACCAGCAGATCAGAGACCTTCTGAGCGCGCTCAGTAACCAGCTGATCAGAGACCTTCTGAGCGCGCTCAGTAACCAGCAGATTTCAGGGATTTTTACTCGATGAACTGACGATGTTTTTAACAGTTTTTAAGTTTTTAACAGATTGTTCTTCGTGGGTTTTATTCTCAGACTGATGAAAGAAATAAAAGATTTACTTTAAACTGATGTCTACAGATTGTTCATCTTTTATTTTAATTTGAAAGAAACAGGAAGAACTCATCGCTATAGAAACAGGAAGAACTCATCAACAACTAGTAACGTTAGAAAACTACAACAGCAGACCGGATCTAGCTAGACCGCCAACAGCACGCCACACACACTAGTCTGGGCTTGGAGCCGGCCGAAGAGTAGTAGGCTAACGTCCGCTAACGTTACGTTTTGAGTGGATGGCGAGCGCCAGACGCAGAAATGGATGCCAATCAGATTCTGAATGGAAAGTTTACTTTTAAAAAGTTTCCAAATGGTTCGTCACAGCAAGCTGAATCCATGTTGATAAGAGCATTAAAGGGCTGGTTCAGAGTTTTGGACATAGGAGCTCATCTCCAGGTTAGCCAGTGTGTTATTAATCAGTGGAGACACTTTTCATCCAGTCCTTCCAGCTGCAGAGCTAGCTGGTGCTAGGCTAGCTGGTGCTAGGCTAGCTGGTGCTAGGTTAGCTGGTGCTAGGCTAGCGCAAGTTAACAGTATCTGCTAGCCTGCCATTAAAAACAGTCTGACCCACTCCACAGTACGCCCGAGGCTAATACATTGTAACGCCAGACTATCGATGTGTGTGTATATATATATATAATGTTATTCTCTATGGATAGTAACTCATTACATTACTGTAACAAGAGCCTGGCCTATAGCTCATAAAGGGCTTAAACACACCTTCAACAGTAACAGTAACATTAATGTGTTACATTACCCAGTTACAGTAACAGTGTGTTACATTACCCAGTAACAGTAACATTAATGTGTTACATTACTCAGTTACAGTAACAATGTGTTACATTACTCAGTTACAGTAACATTAATGTGTTTCATTACCCAGTTACAGTAACAATGTGTTTCATTACCCAGTTACAGTAACATTAATGTGTTACATTACTCAGTTACAGTAACAATGTGTTTCATTACCCAGTTACAGTAACATTAATGTGTTACATTACTCAGTTACAGTAACAATGTGTTTCATTACCCAGTTACAGTAACAATGTGTTTCATTACCCAGTTACAGTAACATTAATGTGTTTCATTACCCAGTTACAGTAACATTAATGTGTTACATTACTCAGTTACAGTAACATTAATGTGTTACATTACTCAGTAACATTAATGTGTTACATTACTCAGTTACAGTAACATTAATGTGTTACATTACTCAGTTACAGTAACAATGTGTTACATTACCCAGTTACAGTAACATTAATGTGTTACATTACTCAGTTACAGTAACATTAATGTGTTTCATTACCCAGTTACAGTAACATTAATGTGTTACATTACTCAGTTACAGTAACATTAATGTGATTCATTACCCAGTTACAGTAACAATGTGTTTCATTACCCAGTTACAGTGACATTAATGTGTTTCATTACCCAGTTACAGTAACATTAATGTGTTACATTACTCAGTTACAGTAACATTAATGTGTTACATTACTCAGTTACAGTAACAATGTGTTACATTACCCAGTTACAGTAACATTAATGTGTTACATTACTCAGTTACAGTAACATTAATGTGTTACATTACTCAGTTACAGTAACATTAATGTGTTTCATTACCCAGTTACAGTAACAATGTGTTTCATTACCCAGTTACAGTAACATTAATGTGTTACATTACCCAGTTACAGTAACATTAATGTGTTACATTACCCAGTTACAGTAACAATGTGTTTCATTACCCAGTTACAGTAACATTAATGTGTTACATTACCCAGTTACAGTAACATTAATGTGTTACATTACTCAGTAACATTAATGTGTTACAATACTCAGTTACAGTAACAATGTGTTTCATTACCCAGTTACAGTAACAATGTGTTACATTACCCAGTTACAGTAACATTAATGTGTTACATTACTCAGTTACAGTAACATTAATGTGTTACATTACTCAGTTACAGTAACATTAATGTGTTACATTACCCAGTTACAGTAACAATGTGTTTCATTACCCAGTTACAGTAACATTAATGTGTTACATTACCCAGTTACAGTAACATTAATGTGTTACATTACTCAGTTACAGTAACATTAATGTGTTACATTACTCAGTAACATTAATGTGTTACATTACTCAGTAACATTAATGTGTTACATTACCCAGTTACAGTAACAATGTGTTTCATTACCCAGTTACAGTAACATTAATGTGTTACATTACCCAGTTACAGTAACATTAATGTGTTACATTACTCAGTAACATTAATGTGTTACAATACTCAGTTACAGTAACAATGTGTTTCATTACCCAGTTACAGTAACAATGTGTTACATTACCCAGTTACAGTAACATTAATGTGTTACATTACTCAGTTACAGTAACATTAATGTGTTACATTACTCAGTTACAGTAACATTAATGTGTTACATTACCCAGTTACAGTAACAATGTGTTTCATTACCCAGTTACAGTAACATTAATTTGTTACATTACCCAGTTACAGTAACATTAATGTGTTACATTACTCAGTTACAGTAACATTAATGTGTTACATTACTCAGTAACATTAATGTGTTACATTACCCAGTTACAGTAACAATGTGTTACATTACCCAGTTACAGTAACATTAATGTGTTTCATTACCCAGTTACAGTAACATTAATGTGTTACATTACCCAGTTACAGTAACATTAATGTGTTACATTACCCAGTTACAGTAACAATGTGTTACATTACCCAGTTACAGTAACATTAATGTGTTACATTACTCAGTTACAGTACCATTAATGTGTTACATTACTCAGTAACATTAATGTGTTACATTACTCAGTAACATTAATGTGTTACATTACTCAGTTACAGTAACAATGTGTTTCATTACTCAGTTACAGTAACATTAATGTGTTACATTACCCAGTTACAGTAACATTAATGTGTTACATTACTCAGTTACAGTAACAATGTGTTACATTACCCAGTTACAGTAACAGTGTGTTACATTACCCAGTTACAGTAACATTAATGTGTTACATTACCCAGTTACAGTAACATTAATGTTACATTACTCAGTTACAGTAACAATGTGTTACATTACCCAGTTACAGTAACATTAATGTGTTACATTACTCAGTTACAGTAACAGTGTGTTACATTACCCAGTTACAGTAACATTAATGTGTTACATTACCCAGTTACAGTAACATTAATGTGTTACATTACCCAGTTACAGTAACATTAATGTGTTACATTACTCAGTTACAGTAACAATGTGTTACATTACCCAGTTACAGTAACATTAATGTGTTACATTACCCAGTTACAGTAACATTAATGTGTTACATTACCCAGTTACAGTAACATTAATGTGTTACATTACTCAGTTACAGTAACAATGTGTTACATTACCCAGTTACAGTAACATTAATGTGTTACATTACCCAGTTACAGTAACATTAATGTGTTACATTACTCAGTAACATTAATGTGTTACATTACTCAGTTACAGTAACATCAATGTGTTTCATTACCCAGTTACAGTAACAATGTGTTTCATTACCCAGTTACAGTACCATTAATGTGTTACATTACCCAGTTACAGTAACAATGTGTTTCATTACCCAGTTACAGTAACAATGTGTTTCATTACCCAGTTACAGTAACATTAATGTGTTACATTACCCAGTTACAGTAACATTAATGTGTTACATTACTCAGTAACATTAATGTGTTACAATACTCAGTTACAGTAACAATGTGTTTCATTACCCAGTTACAGTAACATTAATGTGTTACATTACTCAGTTACAGTAACATTAATGTGTTACATTACTCAGTAACATTAATGTGTTACATTACTCAGTAACATTAATGTGTTACATTACCCAGTTACAGTAACAATGTGTTTCATTACCCAGTTACAGTAACATTAATGTGTTACATTACCCAGTAACATTAATGTGTTACAATACTCAGTTACAGTAACAATGTGTTTCATTACCCAGTTACAGTAACAATGTGTTACATTACCCAGTTACAGTAACATTAATGTGTTACATTACTCAGTTACAGTAACATTAATGTGTTACATTACTCAGTAACATTAATGTGTTACATTACTCAGTAACATTAATGTGTTACATTACCCAGTTACAGTAACAATGTGTTTCATTACCCAGTTACAGTAACATTAATGTGTTACATTACCCAGTAACATTAATGTGTTACAATACTCAGTTACAGTAACAATGTGTTTCATTACCCAGTTACAGTAACAATGTGTTACATTACCCAGTTACAGTAACATTAATGTGTTACATTACTCAGTTACAGTAACATTAATGTGTTACATTACCCAGTTACAGTAACAATGTGTTTCATTACCCAGTTACAGTAACATTAATGTGTTACATTACTCAGTAACATTAATGTGTTACATTACTCAGTAACATTAATGTGTTACATTACTCAGTCACAGTAACATTAATGTGTTTCATTTCCCAGTTACAGTAACAATGTTTCATTACCCAGTTACAGTAACATTAATGTGTTACATTACCCAGTTACAGTAACATTAATGTGTTACATTACTCAGTTACAGTAACATTAATGTGTTACATTACTCAGTAACATTAATGTGTTACATTACTCAGTAACATTAATGTGTTACATTACTCAGTTACAGTAACAATGTGTTTCATTACCCAGTTACAGTAACATTAATGTGTTACATTACCCAGTTACAGTAACATTAATGTGTTACATTACTCAGTTACAGTAACAATGTGTTTCATTACCCAGTTACAGTAACAATGTGTTTCATTACCCAGTTACAGTAACATTAATGTGTTTCATTACCCAGTTACAGTAACAATGTGTTACATTACCCAGTTACAGTAACATTAATGTGTTACATTACTCAGTAACATTAATGTGTTACATTACCCAGTTACAGTAACAATGTGTTACATTACCCAGTTACAGTAACATTAATGTGTTTCATTACCCAGTTACAGTAACATCAATGTGTTACATTACCCAGTTACAGTAACATTAATGTGTTACATTACCCAGTTACAGTAACAATGTGTTACATTACCCAGTTACAGTAACATTAATGTGTTACATTACTCAGTTACAGTAATATTAATGTGTTACATTACTCAGTAACATTAATGTGTTACATTACTCAGCAACATTAATGTGTTACATTACTCAGTTACAGTAACAATGTGTTTCATTACTCAGTTACAGTAACATTAATGTGTTACATTACCCAGTTACAGTAACATTAATGTGTTACATTACTCAGTTACAGTAACAATGTGTTACATTACCCAGTTACAGTAACAGTGTGTTACATTACCCAGTTACAGTAACATTAATGTGTTACATTACCCAGTTACAGTAACATTAATGTTACATTACTCAGTTACAGTAACAATGTGTTACATTACCCAGTTACAGTAACATTAATGTGTTACATTACTCAGTTACAGTAACAGTGTGTTACATTACCCAGTTACAGTAACATTAATGTGTTACATTACCCAGTTACAGTAACATTAATGTGTTACATTACCCAGTTACAGTAACATTAATGTGTTACATTACTCAGTAACATTAATGTGTTACATTACTCAGTTACAGTAACATCAATGTGTTTCATTACCCAGTTACAGTAACAATGTGTTTCATTACCCAGTTACAGTACCATTAATGTGTTACATTACCCAGTTACAGTAACAATGTGTTTCATTACCCAGTTACAGTAACAATGTGTTTCATTACCCAGTTACAGTAACATTAATGTGTTACATTACCCAGTTACAGTAACATTAATGTGTTACATTACTCAGTAACATTAATGTGTTACAATACTCAGTTACAGTAACAATGTGTTTCATTACCCAGTTACAGTAACAATAATGTGTTACATTACTCAGTTACAGTAACATTAATGTGTTACATTACTCAGTAACATTAATGTGTTACATTACTCAGTAACATTAATGTGTTACATTACCCAGTTACAGTAACAATGTGTTTCATTACCCAGTTACAGTAACATTAATGTGTTACATTACCCAGTAACATTAATGTGTTACAATACTCAGTTACAGTAACAATGTGTTTCATTACCCAGTTACAGTAACAATGTGTTACATTACCCAGTTACAGTAACATTAATGTGTTACATTACTCAGTTACAGTAACATTAATGTGTTACATTACTCAGTAACATTAATGTGTTACATTACTCAGTAACATTAATGTGTTACATTACCCAGTTACAGTAACAATGTGTTTCATTACCCAGTTACAGTAACATTAATGTGTTACATTACCCAGTAACATTAATGTGTTACAATACTCAGTTACAGTAACAATGTGTTTCATTACCCAGTTACAGTAACAATGTGTTACATTACCCAGTTACAGTAACATTAATGTGTTACATTACTCAGTTACAGTAACATTAATGTGTTACATTACCCAGTTACAGTAACAATGTGTTTCATTACCCAGTTACAGTAACATTAATGTGTTACATTACTCAGTAACATTAATGTGTTACATTACTCAGTAACATTAATGTGTTACAATACTCAGTTACAGTAACAATGTGTTTCATTACCCAGTTACAGTAACAATGTGTTACATTACCCAGTTACAGTAACATTAATGTGTTACATTACTCAGTTACAGTAACATTAATGTGTTACATTACCCAGTTACAGTAACAATGTGTTTCATTACCCAGTTACAGTAACATTAATGTGTTACATTACCCAGTTACAGTAACATTAATGTGTTACATTACTCAGTTACAGTAACATTAATGTGTTACATTACTCAGTAACATTAATGTGTTACATTACTCAGTCACAGTAACATTAATGTGTTTCATTTCCCAGTTACAGTAACAATGTTTCATTACCCAGTTACAGTAACATTAATGTGTTACATTACCCAGTTACAGTAACATTAATGTGTTACATTACTCAGTTACAGTAACATTAATGTGTTACATTACTCAGTAACATTAATGTGTTACATTACTCAGTAACATTAATGTGTTACATTACTCAGTTACAGTAACAATGTGTTTCATTACCCAGTTACAGTAACATTAATGTGTTACATTACCCAGTTACAGTAACATTAATGTGTTACATTACTCAGTTACAGTAACAATGTGTTTCATTACCCAGTTACAGTAACAATGTGTTTCATTACCCAGTTACAGTAACATTAGTGTTTCATTACCCAGTTACAGTAACAATGTGTTACATTACCCAGTTACAGTAACATTAATGTGTTACATTACTCAGTAACATTAATGTGTTACATTACCCAGTTACAGTAACAATGTGTTACATTACCCAGTTACAGTAACATTAATGTGTTTCATTACCCAGTTACAGTAACATCAATGTGTTACATTACCCAGTTACAGTAACATTAATGTGTTACATTACCCAGTTACAGTAACAATGTGTTACATTACCCAGTTACAGTAACATTAATGTGTTACATTACTCAGTTACAGTAACATTAATGTGTTACATTACTCAGTAACATTAATGTGTTACATTACTCAGTAACATTAATGTGTTACATTACTCAGTTACAGTAACAATGTGTTTCATTACTCAGTTACAGTAACATTAATGTGTTACATTACCCAGTTACAGTAACATTAATGTGTTACATTACTCAGTTACAGTAACATTAATGTGTTACATTACTCAGTTACAGTAACAATGTGTTACATTACCCAGTTACAGTAACATTAATGTGTTACATTACTCAGTTACAGTAACATTAATGTGTTACATTACTCAGTTACAGTAACAGTGTGTTACATTACCCAGTTACAGTAACATTAATGTGTTACATTACCCAGTTACAGTAACATTAATGTGTTACATTACTCAGTTACAGTAACAATGTGTTACATTACCCAGTTACAGTAACAGTGTGTTACATTACCCAGTTACAGTAACATTAATGTGTTACATTACCCAGTTACAGTAACATTAATGTGTTACATTACTCAGTTACAGTAACAATGTGTTACATTACCCAGTTACAGTAACATTAATGTGTTTCATTACCCAGTTACAGTAACATCAATGTGTTACATTACCCAGTTACAGTAACATTAATGTGTTACATTACCCAGTTACAGTAACAATGTGTTACATTACCCAGTTACAGTAACATTAATGTGTTTCATTACCCAGTTACAGTAACATCAATGTGTTACATTACCCAGTTACAGTAACATTAATGTGTTACATTACCCAGTTACAGTAACAATGTGTTACATTACCCAGTTACAGTAACATTAATGTGTTACATTACTCAGTTACAGTAACATTAATGTGTTACATTACTCAGTAACATTAATGTGTTACATTACTCAGTAACATTAATGTGTTACATTACCCAGTTACAGTAACAATGTGTTACATTACCCAGTTACAGTAACATTAATGTGTTTCATTACCCAGTTACAGTAACATCAATGTGTTACATTACCCAGTTACAGTAACATTAATGTGTTACATTACCCAGTTACAGTAACAATGTGTTACATTACCCAGTTACAGTAACATTAATGTGTTACATTACTCAGTTACAGTAACATTAATGTGTTACATTACTCAGTAACATTAATGTGTTACATTACTCAGTAACATTAATGTGTTACATTACTCAGTTACAGTAACAATGTGTTTCATTACTCAGTTACAGTAACATTAATGTGTTACATTACCCAGTTACAGTAACATTAATGTGTTACATTACTCAGTTACAGTAACATTAATGTGTTACATTACTCAGTTACAGTAACAATGTGTTACATTACCCAGTTACAGTAACATTAATGTGTTACATTACTCAGTTACAGTAACAGTGTGTTACATTACCCAGTTACAGTAACATTAATGTGTTACATTACCCAGTTACAGTAACATTAATGTGTTACATTACCCAGTTACAGTAACATTAATGTGTTACATTACTCAGTTACAGTAACAATGTGTTACATTACCCAGTTACAGTAACAGTGTGTTACATTACCCAGTTACAGTAACATTAATGTGTTACATTACCCAGTTACAGTAACATTAATGTGTTACATTACTCAGTTACAGTAACAATGTGTTACATTACCCAGTTACAGTAACATTAATGTGTTACATTACTCAGTTACAGTAACAGTGTGTTACATTACCCAGTTACAGTAACATTAATGTGTTACATTACCCAGTTACAGTAACATTAATGTGTTACATTACCCAGTTACAGTAACATTAATGTGTTACATTACCCAGTTACAGTAACAATGTGTTTCATTACCCAGTTACAGTAACAATGTGTTTCATTACCCAGTTACAGTAACATTAATGTGTTTCATTACCCAGTTACAGTAACAATGTGTTACATTACCCAGTTACAGTAACATTAATGTGTTACATTACTCAGTAACATTAATGTGTTACATTACCCAGTTACAGTAACAATGTGTTACATTACCCAGTTACAGTAACATTAATGTGTTTCATTACCCAGTTACAGTAACATCAATGTGTTACATTACCCAGTTACAGTAACATTAATGTGTTACATTACCCAGTTACAGTAACAATGTGTTACATTACCCAGTTACAGTAACATTAATGTGTTACATTACTCAGTTACAGTAACATTAATGTGTTACATTACTCAGTAACATTAATGTGTTACATTACTCAGTAACATTAATGTGTTACATTACTCAGTTACAGTAACAATATGTTTCATTACTCAGTTACAGTAACATTAATGTGTTACATTACCCAGTTACAGTAACATTAATGTGTTACATTACTCAGTTACAGTAACATTAATGTGTTACATTACTCAGTTACAGTAACAATGTGTTACATTACCCAGTTACAGTAACATTAATGTGTTACATTACTCAGTTACAGTAACTGTGTTACATTACCCAGTTACAGTAACATTAATGTGTTACATTACCCAGTTACAGTAACATTAATGTGTTACATTACCCAGTTACAGTAACATTAATGTGTTACATTACTCAGTTACAGTAACAATGTGTTACATTACCCAGTTACAGTAACAGTGTGTTACATTACCCAGTTACAGTAACATTAATGTGTTACATTACCCAGTTACAGTAACATTAATGTGTTACATTACCCAGTTACAGTAACATTAATGTGTTACATTACCCAGTTACAGTAACATTAATGTGTTACATTACTCAGTTACAGTAACAGTAATGTACAGGTTAATACCACAGCCTCATATATAGATCTAGACCAGTTAGAACACGAGTACAGGTTAATACAGATCTAGACCAGTTAGAACACGAGTACAGGTTAATACCACAGCCTCATATATAGATCTAGACCAGTTAGAACACGAGTTCAGGTTAATACAGATCTAGACCAGTTAGAATATGAGTACAGGTTAATACCACAGCCTCATATATAGATCTAGACCAGTTAGAACACGAGTTCAGGTTAATACAGATCTAGACCAGTTAGAATATGAGTACAGGTTAATACCACAGCCTCATATATAGATCTAGACCAGTTAGAACACGAGTACAGGTTAATACCACAGCCTCTATCAGCAGCTCCGTCTTCAGGGACATTTTTAATATCTTAGTGCATTCTCATTTCAAAGGATGAAACCAACACTTCCCGTGGTAACACTTTATAATAACCATCATTAATAGATGGTAAATTGATAATTAATTAATCGTTAATTAATTGTCATTTAACTGTTAGCAAACAGTCTTTTTACTGTTAACAAACAATGAAATTATAATAAATAATGTTTACTAATTATTAGTAGTGCTGTAAATTAACAGTTTATTGTAACACACATTATATCCGTCATATAATATATTAGGTATCGGGTAATGATTAAAAAATGTTTGTAAACCTTTAAGAAACCATTTTTAAAACATCTATAAACATTACATAGATAGATGGACCAGATATTCCTAACACTTTGTTAAGGGTTACTAGTTGGTTTGTAAACTGTCTATAAACATTATCTGGATGGTTATTATAAAGTTGCAACAGATGACTATAATACCTTGTTAAATAGTTAATAAATACTTTGTAAACCATCTACAAACATTATTTAGCTAGGTAATTAATACGTTGTCAGTGGTTACTAGTTGGTTTGTAAATTGTCTATAAACATCTGGATGGTTATTATAAAGTTGCAACAGATTACTATAATACCTTTTTAATTAGTTAATAAATACTTTGTAAACCATCTATAAGAACAATTGGAATGTCTATTATAAAGTTGAAACTGATGGGTAGTTTATAATAATTACTTAATTATAAATAAGTGGTCTATAAAGAATCAAGTTACTGTATTTGGTACACTTAAATCTTTTATTAGTGGTCCATAAAACAGTGATTATTTGTGCACTGATAATATAGTCCGATCAGTAAATTGAATCCATTTGTGAAGAAAGTCATTGTCATGCAACAATGAGCACAGTGGGAGACGAGAACAAAGGGATTACTAAAACAAAGTTAATACAAAAATTTAGGGCTGTCCTCGACTAAAGAAATTCTTAGTCGACTAACACTTATATGATTTTGTCGATTAATCGATTAGTTGATGTAATCGACAGAGCTGTGCTCTTTGAGAGGTGGTTAAGACTAGAAAAGCACAATATAAATGTAGTTAATTAACCATCTGTAAAACTGAGTTTCTCCACAATTAATCCTGCAAAAGCATCACTTTAAATCTTGTGTTTACCAGAAATGTGCTCATAAGTTTCTTGGAAATGAGTAACTAAGCATGAATAAGCCTAAAAAATGACTCATCAACTAAAGAAATCTTAGTCGACTAAGACCAAAACGACCGATTAGTCGACTAATCGACTAAGAGGTGACAGCCCTATAAAAACTTAACAATATCACCTTAATTTTTTTATTAAATTAATGATACAAATACAATAATCTAAATACAGGGGTAGGGGTACTTTAGAGGCCCCAATAAACACTAAAAGACCCAAAGTGATTAACATCACAAGCTCCAGAAACTTTACATTTATATTGCTTAGCAATATCGTGGAGCCGGCGTCCTAGTGGACCATTATGGTGTTTTTTACCCAACCATTCATTCCACTCGATCACAAGTAGATGGTCTCTGAGCAGATCCTCTGTGCGATTCCCTCTGAGTCTACTGATTGTCTCCTTGTAGCTGCTCCAGGCCCTCTCAATGTGTTGAGTGTGGCAGCCCGTTTCAGCATTGACATATGTCACACTGTGGTTAACTGTGTAATGCCTGTATCCAAATGCAGGCAGAGCCTGACGGTAGGCCCGCCACTCATCACTTAATATTGTGGATCCAGTACGAACGTGGTGGATAATCAGTGGGACCAGCTCTCGTCTGGTCCATCTTTCCACCAGGCGGAGAACAGGCATGGTCCTCTGTCCTCTATGCTTCACACCAAGCATCCCAAACACCCACTTCTTCCTTTTCCACCCACCAGCCATTCTTCCACGTCCGTACTGTCAAAATATTAGAATATTTACTGTAATTAGTTGACCATTAAAACATAGAATGCTGCCAATTGATTAACTTTCCTGAGTTATAAAATGATTATATCCCCATAAGAAACATTCACCCCCACCACTGCGTCCACAGATGCTTACCGTATTGAACAGATTTCAATACAATCTTTTATAATTTGATGTGACCCCTTGAGGAATAATTTTTCATTGTGGTGGCAATTACTGCATCTCCTTACAGCCATGCAGTGACGAAACCTAAAAATAAATCTATATATGGACAATACATTTGTCATAATGACCTAGTCTGGAAATTTAGAATTTTCTGGTATTTCAATTTTTTTTTTTAAATGTTGTCCATTTCTCCTTTTACTGTAGACTGTTAACTGTCTATCTCTAATCCATTACAGTTACAGAGAAAAAAAATTAATTAAATGAGTTACTATAAAATCAAAATGTTGGTAATTATACAGTTATAACACCATGGCACACAATTTGTGACTAATGAAAAAAAGTATAAAACTAATAATTTACATTTACATGTAGTACATTTATAACGCCAGACGGAATGCTGATTAACCTTACAGCTGCTAGGTAGCATGTAATTGTTTATGTTCTGCAACTGTTTCAACATATTGTTATAACTTTGTGGGTCAAAGCAAACCCTATAGTAATCAAAGCCTTCAGTATATACCAGAGGACATAGTCCTCCCGAAAAATCCTCCTCCTGATAGTAGAATACTGTTAAGTCACTATTTAAACCTATATCAAAGCCAAGTCAAGCAAAAGAAAAAACAAATACTCTGACATACCTTGAAACCGCTAGAGTTGCGACTAACGATTATTTTCATTGTGGATTTACTTGTGCATTATTTTCTGTCACTTAAATAGAATGGCCGAAAAGCATTGGGCTTGTTGTGGGAATTCCCAGAGAATTTTTAGCTGTATGGTGTTTGCACTAACCTTTCTTTTGTGTCTGAAGTGGCTTTCATCAATAACCACAAACTTGTTCTGCCCTCCCAGCCTCTGTCCTTTTCTTCTTTTTCTTCTCTCCATTGCCTCAACACAGACATCTCGCAGCTTTTTTGCCATCTTTGACAGTGTAGTTGTGCTTGCAGCAATGTCATCTGTCATCAGGTCGATTTGTCTTAATCGTAGGCCTTTGTGCAAACCTGGAAATACACAACATTAATGGTGAAAATGTTGTGGCCTTATGCAAACAATACTTCAGTAATTACACCTGGCAGAGCATTCTTTTGGGCATGAGAGTGATTCAAGATATATATAATGGGAGTAATACTAGTAAAAATTAGACGTATTGTCCATCCACTGCCTAAAAAAACAATTAACATGTGCTTTGCCATTTGCCACTACCTTTCACTTTAAAAAGTGAAAGCTGTTACCATATGTACTATAAACTAAAGTAGCTTACATTAATGGGACCCAGAAGGTGTGTTAAATGTATTCAATGAATATGAACAGTGCCAGTATCTCTTTGGGTGCAGCAATTCACTGTGATTGTCAAGGAGATTTCACTTGCCTTTAGAATATTGCATCAGTAACATTATTGATATTGACTTTCTGTATACTGTAGCCCACCACTGGTTTTAGTGTAATAGATTATCTAAATTACAGGCACTTTGATTATTTCTATTCATGTAGGTGTATAGCATGTTATTCTTGAACTTAAGTTTGATTTCCATACCTGTACACAAATCGCATCCAGTTGAAAAGGGGCATCTTGGATTGGCTAAATATTGACTCTTGTCGGATGGATTTTCTGACAATGGCTCTGTGTTTGGCCCTCTGTTGACATACCCTATGGAACACGCCACAACTTGAGATCCAATGGAATTCAAAGATATACCATAATTGTTATGATCTCTGTTTAAATTGCTTTGCTTCAATGCAAGACCATTTTTTTAAGAATAAAAAATGTTTAAGTAGGAGACTTGAGATTGCAGAAATGGTAAACAACATTTGTATTTTCATTGTTTTTTTAAAAAGTCAGTGCTTCCTAAAGCATGGACTGGGACCCTCGGGGTCCTTCATGGGGGTAACAAGTAAAATGAAGAATGCTTTTATTATTATTATATTGACCCAAATGCTACCACTGAAGTCTGCCAGAGTTAGGATACAGTCTTGTAACGTTATCTTTGCCATTTTTCGATTTACAACATTTTTGCGCCAAATCAAATGTCTTATGGTTACTATTCATCTTGTAGTTGGTTGACTTGGTTCCAGGCTTAAAACTATTTATATAGGCTAAGGATTTACTGAAACCTTAATGGAGTAAATTAAATAGGGAAAATCACTTACGGAGCTGTTTAGAAAAGTGGCCGGTCAGCATCAGTAAAGAAATGTAATAGATACCTAGCTAAGTAAACAAAAAGCTAAAAAGAAGAAAACTACTAAACTACTAAAAAAAGATATATTAATTCTTAAGTAATATAGACATTTAGGCCATATATCCCCATATTAGTTACCTACCATTCATAGAGGTCTCCACGACTGCAGTGCTTCATCTTCATTTTGTGGTGGCAAATGTCGCATTCCATCTTCTGTTTCAGAAGTTTTCTTTTCTTTAGCCATTTTATTAGTTCCTTGTGGTGTTTTCTTTTCAATCGGCTACCTTCAATTAACTCCCTTAGTTCACTTGCTAAACCAGGCATTTTCCATTAAATGGGCTACACACAGAGAAGTTATTCAAACCAGACCTGTTGGAGCCAAAAGTGCGCCTAAATGCCCACGGCCCGCCCGCCACTGCTCCGCGAGTTTGTTCCCTAAGCTGGAACCCGCCCCTACTCTGCTTCTGATTGGCTCTAACCCTACCCAACCATTCCGTTCCTCATGCATATCCGACTCTGAACATACCCAACCTAAGGTAATGACTACTAGCCAATCAGAGGCAGAGTAGGGCGGGTCTAAACATAACCAGGGAGCATTAGCAATATTGCTGAAATCACAGAAGTTTTCGAACCTGGCTACCTACAGAGTATCTGTGCTAGCTAATATTTTTAACTTCACCATGTCGGGAAAGAAAAGACATTTTACAAGATCTGCCAAAGGATTCAAAATGGATAAGAAATTAGGGACACTAACGCCATCGGCATCGACGAAAGAAACGGTAGCACCTGACGTTACCATTAGCAGCATGGATGATGCTAATATTGGTGAAGGTGCACGTGGACAGCAAAACCTGGAGGACACCACCGTTAGCAAAAACATTAATGCCAAGTTACCAGCGATGATGATTACCCCGCAAACAAGAAGCGTCAAGGTTTTGAGAGGGATAAATTCAGTATTTTATTTGATACCAGCGATGACACAGACTGTGAAGAGCAATCTTTGAGTACAGGTAAGTTTGGTAACGTTAACCTGTTGGCATGTAGCCTACGTAGGTTAGCTACTTTAATTTTAGATAGCCCTGGCTGCTCACTAAGATTTCTAAACAGTAACGTTATGGAAAAGTTTAGAATTTGATTTTAGTAATTTACAGGTCTGGATAGCATCTAACAATATTTGTGCTTCCAGGCTATTTCCCATATTCTGGGATCATATAGCTAACGTTAAGCACAGTTCATGGCAAGTTAGATAGTTCTGCTAAATTTCCATCGGTAAAGTTACTACTTAGAGAGTGCGCAGGGCAAGGCAAGAAACACTTGCGACCTAACACACACTCCTACGCAGAGCTGGCTCCATGCCTGTTTGTCACAGTTCTGCTCCAATAACTTATACCTGTACCAAATCCAGACATCCAAAACTAAATAAGTGTGAAAGAAATGTGGCAAATATTGTTAGTTTTCATATATACATAGCATCATAGCAATTGTAGAGTGTGGTCTAGAGTCTAGACATACTCTATCTGTAAAGTGTCCTGAGATAACTCCTGTTATGATTTGATACTATAAATAAAATTGAATTGAATTGAATCACAAATAACCAAATACCAAATATTGATATTGTCTGAGTTATGCAGTGATGTAGTTTTACAATTAAACAGACTGTATTTTCTGTAAGGAAAGCATAAATTTATATCTGTGTAATCGTGTAGACTGGTCACAATAAGTCAATGCTATTTTTCTGAGGGCAGACTATTATACTCAGATGTCAAATATGGTCTAAAATAATCTACTGAGAAGTTTAAAATTTAGGAATTTTTCAGTGGAAATTGTGTTGGAACATTCGTAATCACACAGAGTTGGTTTAAAATCACCAGGTTCGCTATTAACCAGCAGTTCACATATAGTAAGTATATTTAATGTTTATGATTTTAGATGCACTTAAGTTTATTTCTCTTATTTCCAGCCATCGATATGTCTCCAACAGCGTCAGTGCTGCTCCAAAAGGCAAAGATAAAAGAAGGCTTGCTGAAAAGACAAGTCAAGCAGTTGAAAAAGGACGTGGACTCCCTTCACCAACAATTAGCAGGTGTTTTTCTTCCTATGCTGCATATTATATTTTGCTGTTGTGAGTAATTGCACGCTAACTAGATTATATTTTTTGAAGTATTAAACTTTGGAAGCATTTGGCAGACTAAATTAAAATACACGTGATCTCACAATAGCATTTTCACTTTCCTCCAAATTTAAATTTATAATGCAATTTGCACTACTAGAATGGGTATTTTGTAGTTAAGCCGTGATTGAAATTTTTTTTAAAGTGTGGGTACGCTATTTGATGTTAATATTAACACTATTATTTTATTGATACTATTTCCTATTGTTTTAGCCAAGAACACTGCTGTAGGGACGGAGTCTAACCAAACTACATCGTCATCTGCATCCTTCTCATCCTCCACCACCTCCTCTTCATCTGACTCCTCCTCTTCATCTGACTCCTCCTCTTCATCTGACTCCTCCTCATCTTCAGAGGACGAGAAGAAGAAAAAACGGCACAAAAAGAAGCATCTCAAAAAGCACACAAAAAAGAGATACATCCAAAAGGACAAAAAGAAAAGAAGACAAAAGAAGAAGGTGGTAAAAGGAAGGACATCACTTGGCAAGAGAGGTGAATTAAAGTCCTATTAATTTTTTTTTTTTTTTTTTATTGTGGTTAAAATTAGAAATCTGAAACATTTCTACTTAGGTTTGAATTTTAGATTGGAATGCAAACCATTTCATGACCAAAGTGGTTTTACTCATCACAAATATAAAATTTAAAGGAAAGTTCACCAAAAGCAAAAAAACAATAACATGTTTTTACTCTTTCCCGGAGTGCTATTAATCCATCCAGATTGTATCAGTGTGATTTGGTGAGGTTTGGAGATATAAACCGTAGAGGAATGACATTGGGTTTGTTGCGTCAAAAAATATATTGGAAAAACTCAACAGCAATGTTTCTTTCCAGAAATCATGACATGGTTACACAGGATAATCTTCAGATCTGGTTGTGAGCAGTTTTATTGGGAACTATTTTCCAACAAAGTACCCTGCCATAATAGTTTTCCATTAAACTGTTCACAACGAGGTCTATAGATTGTTAGTTATTATGTCATGCTTTTTGAAAAAGGTGTGGAAATTTCAAATGTTATTCTTGGTGCATTGAGCAACATTGTATTAAAGCCGATATCTCCAAACCTCTGCAAATCACACCGAAACTATGCTGGCTCAACAGATGTACCTTGCTAGGTTAAAGCCTGACGTCCGGCATGTCTCTCACGTGCCAGATGTCCCTCCCCCACCACTGCTACATCCAGGATAAAACAGTATAGCCAGACCTTACTAGAGTGCTGAAACTGCACTGTGGAGATAGGTCTGGCAATGCGAGAGTACACCAAAATTATCTGGATGGATATATAGCACTCTGGGTAAAAGGAGCTTTATTTTTTTTAATATTGTGAGTAAGCTTCCCCTTGAAGCACATCACTTTTACCTAAACTACACCCAAAGAAGCCTAACCAGGAGATATATATATATATAGTTTTATTTTACTTTAAAAGTGAACTACAAATACTTAAGATGGTTAAAGACATCAGTCACATCTGTGGAAGGAGAATTGGATATGGCAAATTATTAGTTGTGCCATTATTTATGTTTTATAGTTTGTGCCATTATTTAGGTTTTATAGTTTAATCCTATCAAATTTCTACAGGGTTAACTGTTTGTTTTTTGTTTAGTCTCATAGGGATACATACCCCTATTTATGCTGTATGCGTATTTTAAGTAGTTGTCAAATGATTGACAAGTTTATCTTTATGAACTTTTCTCTACTTTTGCAGCCAGTAGCCCAATAGAGATCATCAACAGATACAAGAGGGTGTTGAGGGCATACAACCATGGCATGAAATTGGGAGAAGCGTGTGCACATGCTGGAGTGACAAAGCTGACAGTGAGGTCTAAAGCGGCGATTCCAGAGCTTGCCATATCTTGCCCACATAAGTTTGAAGAACTAATGGCAGGATACAACAAAAGACATAAGATAGCTGACTTCCTCAGCAGATGTGAAGACATCATTAACAACGATCCACAAGTAAGGGCCAATATAGCTAAAAATAAAGCGGTGGGTAAGCTCATACCCTACAATAAGAGGGAGCAGAAGTAATCAGTTGGGCAGCTGACTGGAGTGATGTTGAAATTGTAATGTTCAGAAAGGACTGTGCAATGTAAAGGTTTGAGCATGGCCATTTATTGTTCCTGTATGGTCATTGTTCTTTTTAAATTTTAGACCACACCGTAGAATTAGAGGTGCACCAATACCACTTTTTATCAACACAAGCATGGAAAACTTACGAATCGCACTTTACTTGATGTTTAAAAAATTTAAAGTTTCAGTAAGTAACTTTGATTATATTTTTTGATATATTTGCTGAAACTTACCCTAGTCACTTTATCCTGACAGCAGAAAATGAGACCGATCATCTGTGAAGAAATCCTATTTCACATTCTCCCCCTAGTGCTCCTAATGGAGTTAGTAAGTTTCCACCGGGCCCGAAGAAAAGAACCAATTGTAGCTGAGTCTCAACGCAGTGTCAATGAGAGCTCATGAACTGCGATCAAACTGTCAAACTAGGCAGTGCTGATCAAATTTGAATCAATGGTTTCCATTAGTGTATTGCCTATTTCTTGTCTCTTATTTTTTCAGAAACATACTGTAGTGGTGACTTTCTCATTTTAAAGCTAAACAGTACTTCTATGACAAATATGTTTCTGAAAACATTTGAGGCAAGCAATAGGCAATACAGTAACAGGATCTTGATTCATAATTGATTAGTGATGCCTAGTTTGACAGTTTGAGAATCACAAGCTCTCATTGACACTGTTAGACACCTCAGCTCTGATTGGTTGTTTTTTATGCCATTAGGAGCACCAGGAGGCAGAGGAACATGATTTTTTTCATAGCTCATCTGTCTAATGTGCTAGTGTCGGGATATACGGTAGTGACAGTTTATGCAAATATGATATTATTTTTATAAGTTACCCAATGGATCTTGAACAGTTACTTTATTCTGTGTGGCAATTTTTACACTGTTTTTGAAGTACAGTATCAGGACAGCCCACATTTTTTACTGGTACTGGGCTGATAACCAATGCTGGTACTTGTACTTGTTTGTAAAATTCTACATGTCATTTTTTAATAAAGGTTTTATTAGTAATCTGTTGTGTTTTTTTTAATATCCAATCTTTTTTTATATCCCACCCTGACTTGCAGGTGCATTTTTCATGAATGTGTTTGAACTTATCTATCTATCTCTCTTTTTTTTTGTATATAATTTAATGAAGGGCAAAACATTTCTCATTGCTTTACCAAGCACTTACTAACCAATAACTATGAAAAACATAAGTCACAACTTTATAATAGCATCCAGATAATGTTTGTAGATGGTTTACAAAGTATTTATTAACTATTTAACAAGGTATTATAGTCATCTGTTGCAACTTTATAATAACCATCCAGATAATGTTTATAGACAGTTTACAAACCAACTAGTAACCCTTAACAAAGTGTTAGGAATATCTGGTCCATCTATCTATGTAATGTTTATAGATGTTTTAAAAATGGTTTCTTAAAGGTTTACAAACATTTTTTAATCATTACCCGATACCTAATATATTATATGATGGATATAATGTGTGTTACAATAAACTGTTAATTTACAGCACTACTAATAATTAGTAAACATTATTTATTATAATTTCATTGTTTCTTAACAGTAAAAAGACTGTTTGCTAACAGTTAAATGACAATTAATTAACGATTAATTAACTATCAATTTACCATCTATTAATGATGGTTATTATAAAGTGTTACCAAAACATTTCACACATATAAAAACATATGAGACATGTTTAAAACGTGCAGGATCTGATAGTCTGCTGGCCTTCTTACAGGAAATCAGTTTCACATTTCCTCCGTCAGCTTGGTGTGAAACTCTGAAATAAGGACACAAGGAAATATATATTCATCCTTTGTTCATGATTTAATGTACATATTAAAGGCTGCTTCTCAGCATTCACATTATTCACATTATTCTGCAGAAACATTGACTTTTATAAAATGATAAGAGAATAAAACCTGTAATAATGCATTCAGCACTTAAATCTGTAATTTAAAGATGAATAAAAAAAATCAAATCTTTGGCAAAATGAACTAAAGAACCTTCTGTAAGATTTAATTCCACCAACAACATTTAATAAAGTGTGTTATTGTAATCATATATCTGTTAAAGTTACAGGATGTTGATCAGCACACACTGAAAATATTAAATCATAAGAAAAGCAACTAGAACGAGTCATGAACATGAAGTATTTAGACGGACAGCTGACGCTGTCGTTGGTTTTAAATGTTTGAATGTTCGGAGGTTTAACCAACAGTCAATAAAGTTTATCAGTGAAATCCTGTCAAAGAAAACAAACTGTTGGTATTTAAAATAATCCTGACTCAGCCTCTTCCACCTTTTGTTTTAGGATTTCCAGCAGAAACTATTAAACATATAATCAATAATCAAAGGTAAGCCCCTCTAAACCTGCTGTCACAAACTGATTTCTGGTCCAAATTTACAGATTTTATTCTGGATCATCTTTTTAAACAAACCCAAAATCTGAAACATGGACTTCTTCTATTCCTGTTCTACAGTCACACAGACCTTCACTGGGGAAACCTTCAGTTCACCCCTAGTGTAAAAGAATGGAAACATCTTCTCAGTGAAAGTGTGTGTGAAGGTGTGTATGTGTGTGTTAGTATCAGGATCAGAGAACGACAGATTTCCTCTTTTCCAGTCCAGAGTCACTCTGATCCTCTGGAGCTGCTTCTTCAACAGGAGATCAGTGTCTGGATCTGATGGAGAGGATGGTAAGTATTTACCTCTGTAGAACCGTATTCTCCATAATCCAGACCGTATGTCTCTCTTCTTCTGGACAGACTCTCCTAACACACCCAGTGACCAGACTGTACCGTCTCCAACCTCAACATCCCAGCTGTGAGTCCCTGAGTTAAAGCCCTCAGAGCCCAGGATAGAGTAGAGACGATCAATCCTCTCTGGATTATCAGGAAGCTGCTGTTTCTCTCCACCTCGTCTCCCACTGGTCAGATCTTCAGACAGGATGAGTTCTGGATCAGCAGTGTTTGGGTCCAGAACCAGAGGAGTGTAGGAGACCATGTCCTTCATCTTGTTCCAGATGTTGAAGCTCAGGTTGCCCAGGTGTTTGGCCTCGTCTATCAGAGCTCCTGAGAGCAGCTGTGGATCATCCAGCAGGGGGCCCTGCTGGACTCTTTCCACTGCAGCCTTGTAGTTGATCAGGAATGAGACGTCTTCAGCTCTCAGCTGCTCCTCTGTGGCTCTGACTGTGTCTGAAAGAGCTGCTATCTCTCTGCTCAGAGCCTCCATCTTCTCCTTCATCCTCTGACTCTTCTGCTCCTCTTCCTCCCTCAGTGCAGCCATCCTGGCCTCCTCTTCCTCTTCTAGAAACTGGTGAAGCTTCTTAAACTGATCCTTAATCTGCGTCTCTGTGCGTCGGGCCTGGACCTTCAGGTGTTCTGCTGTTTGATCACACTTCACTTTAACTTGTTCAAAAACCTTTAACTTCTCCTTTAAGGGCTCCAGAGTTTCCTGGAGTTTCTTCTTGTGTTGTCGTGCAGCTTCATCGATGGGTCTGATTATGTGGTTGGAGTGTTTTTCTGAATCTCTGCAGACGAGACACACTGGCTGCTGATGGTCCAGACAGAAGAGTTTGAGTTTCTCAGAGTGCAGACTGCAGAGAGCCTCTGAAGCTCTCTGATCTCTCTCCTGTGAAAAGGCCTCACATGCGTTTCTTAAAGCATAGTTAGGAGGTAGATCTTTCCTTGAATGTCTTCTCTTACAAACTGGACAGTCTCTGACTGGTTTCTCTGTCCACCAGCTCAGCAGACAGTCTCTACAGAAGCTGTGGCTACATGACAGGATGACAGGATCTTTAAAGACTTCATGGCAGACAGGACAGCAGAGATCTTTCTCTAATCTGGAAGCCATTTAGTCTCTGAGTGAAGCAGAAAACACAGCAGGCAGACAGCTCAGACACTCCCTGTTCCCTCAAACTTACTTTCACTTTGAGTCTTTGTTGTTGTAAAACTCTCGATCAGTTTGTGGATTCAGCAGCTGCTTGAAGTGGTAGTGTCCCAGTATTCCCAGTATTCCCAGTATTCCCAGTATTCCCAGAACTCCCTCCTGTAGATGTCCTCTCAAAGGAAGTGCTGGTCTGAAGGGGAATCTTATCCTCCGTCTCTGTGTGTGTGTGTGTGTGTGTGTGTGTGTGTGTGTGTGTGTGTGTGTGTGTGTGTGTGTGTCGTCTCAGTGAGGCAGAATAACATCCTGTTTCCTTGTTCGTCTCAGGTGAGTCATGTGGAGGGCGGAGCTTTGTTATTCTAGTTTATCAGGTTGAGTTTTATTCCAGACTGGTTAATCATTCTTGTGTCTCCATCAGAAACTGTAAAGTACTTCTGTCTTCGTCTTAAGTGTGTAGTTTAATAACACAACAACTGTTCAACAGTGTTGGGCAAGTTACTTCCAAAATGTAATACATTATAGATTACTAGTTACTGTCATTTGAGAGTAATTAGTTATATTACAATATTACTGTCTCTGAATTGTAATGCGTTACACTACTTTTGCATTACTTTTGAGTTACTTTCACCAAAATAACAGGGGAAGTTTGATTTGGCAGCTAGCTTGTGAATTTCACCACCGGATCAATAAAGTCTCGTCTTTATCCACTTTAATACATCATAGATTATTCATATTTTGTATAATTAATATAAATATGCAAAGTAAAGTACTAAAGTTATACAAAATAGATAAGTAAAATGTATAACAGGGAAGTTGAAAATGAAAATACTCAATTAAAAGTGGTTTCTGGTTCTGGCTCTGACCATGGGAACAGAAACAGGACAGCTCACTTCAACGCAGCGTAATAACTCCTGAAAATGTCCATCTCGCAAATGTATCTGTCTCTGCAGTCATCTCAACCATCGAATACAGCGACAGGAAAATAATACGGCTTTTTTTTTTTTCCTGTGAAGAAATGTGTCGCGGTGTTGGTGAATTCTTAAAGAAACCAATGCACCACTAAATGTTGCGTTAAAATGCGTTGTAACTCGCGTTACTGAGATTGTAACGAGTATAATATTACCAAAATTTAATCAGTAATGCGTTATATTACTGCGTTACAGCAAAAAGGAATACATTACTGTAATTGCATTACTTTTGTAACGCGTTACTCCCAACACTGCTGTTCAAGTATAAACTCAGATAATCAGATCAGAATCAGAATACTTTATTGATCCCCTCAGCCAAAGTATTTAGTTGCAGTTGCTCACAGTCAAACTGTTATGGGGGCAGCTGTTCTCTCCCGTCCTTTGTGTGTCTCTCCGCTTTTTCCCTGTTGTGTCTGTTTGTGTGTTGTTGCTGGCGCAGCCTGAAAGTAGGTCAAGGAGCGTGGCCGGGTGATCTACCTACCTGCTCAGCTGATGTTGATTCTGCAATCTCAACCTGCTCGGCTGATGTTGATTCCACTAACCACTGCTGCAGTATTTAGACCCGGACGGAGCTCACCTTCAGCGCCAGATCACCCCACTTCTGCCGCTGTCCTGTCACAGTCCCCCAGCTCAGCTCTAACTGTCCTTGGCTGCTTTGAGTACCAGACGTTCATTGAAACGTTTCTAACTTTTCCACTGTGTCAGCGTGTGATTCTCTGTGTTTTGGGTCAGAGCCTCAGCTGTAACACAAACAAACACAGGACTTCAGTAGTTTTGGTGCCTAAATCTAACCAAATTGTGACCATTTTACAACATTAAGACGTCTTCTCTGGTTCACATAAACACATAAAACTCAAAGTCTCAGTGATCAACATTATATGATCATCATTATATGGGTTAGGTTTATTATATGATCATGTATGTTTGTGTTTAGTTTGTAATGTGTAATGCAGCCTGCAGGAGGCGCTGGCACACGTACACACCTCCATCTGATTATAAATGTGGACCAGAGAACTCAACATGAGATGATTCACTTTACTCTGGAGCTGCTAACTAGAGCAGAAATATTACACACTCACACACACACACACACACACACACACACACAGTCTCACACACACACACACACACACACACACACACACACACACACACAGTCTCACACACACACACACACACACACACACACAGTCTCACACACACACACACACACAGTCAAACACACACACACACACACACAGTCAAACACACACACACAGTCAAACACACACTCCTGTTTCCAGACAAACAACATTAATGTCTAATTAACCCTGAAAACACTCCTGATGACACATCTGTGCTTCAACTTCAGCCTGCAGGTGTGTGTGTGTGTGTGTGTGTGTGTGTGTGTGTGTGTGTGTGTGTGAGGAAACAACAATCAGCTCGTCTTCTGCTCCACTTCACAAATACTCACCAAGGCAACACATTATTACAAACATCTTGACACGTTACCCAGCATGCTCTCTGCCCAGGTGTATGCTGGGAAACGCTGACCGTCGACCGCAGGCTTCATCTGAGAAATTAACATCCAAATTATCAGGGACACACGGAAACTGCACATTTTCATTCTGGATCATTGAATCATACAACTGTGATCACTTTGCTGCTAATTTCAGGACCCTGATGTTGATGATCACTAACACAGGCTGTCCAACGTTTAAAACATTGCATTTTGCATTCATATCTTTAAAGCTCCATTGTGTAAGAGTTTCTCCCATCTAGCCGTGAAATTGTATATGACAACCAACTGAATATTACTTTCTAGCCCCTCCAATTCCAAGCATCTTGTAACTCCTACGGTGGCCGTTTTATTCCAAGAAGTATGACTTCTTCCGTGAGTGTTCCCATATGAATGCAAGCTAATGTGAGTAAATTATAACCATGATCCTCCATCTTCAACAGGCTTTAAATCTGCCAGCAGATCGAGTAATCCCCCCCTGGCATT
>NC_050181.1:31179106-31204106 GCF_008315115.2 Sander lucioperca
GTCCCATCCTCAGTCCATGAACTCAGTAAACTCATTAATGAAGTCAACAGTGACTGTCCTTCCTTTGCCGTACCTGAAGTTGCTGCATTCTGGCTGCTGTCTGTCGATTCCTTCATCACAACTCGTATTCTTCCAGATGTTTGATACCAGATGTTGTAACAGCGGTGATGTTGTGTATAGTTTAGGGTCCTCGCCACCACCAGACTAATCAGCATTGTAAATTGAACATGTAGCTGGACTTGAATGGCCTTCTTTTGACTGAAAGTTCTGCCAAACATCACTTTTTCTGCTCACCAGTTCCATTTCCACTTTCTCACAGCCTACTGCATTGAACGCTCCACCTACGTAAACACGTTCCTGTAATCAACGGCGCCGTCATTACGGCGACCAGCATAGCGCGCATAGTGAGCGTAGAGTTCAGCAGAAGCCCAACCCCGTCAAGAAGCCCAATATTCAGCCGAATCAGAAGCTGAATCCTGGATCCAGTGCATCCCTAAATCAATAATAAATTATAATATAATTTAACATTAATATCTAACATGAAAGTGATTCATTTCTGAACTCTGATAAACCTGCAGAGAATCACAGATAATATCTCATATCTCACTGCATTTATTCCTCAGTTTCACGTGTTAATGTCACGAGAAGACTCAACTCTTTACAGTCAAACACCGATTTATCTTCTGTTTCTCTTAAAGAATCTCCTCCGGGATCTGGACGTCTCGTCTTCCTTTAGGAATGATTTTTATTTCCTCTGATCAGTCTTTTTATGGGACAGTTTGATGTGTTTTTGTGAGACAGTTTGACGTGTTTTTGTGGGACAGTTTGACGTGTTTTTGTGAGACAGTTTGACGTGTTTTTGTGGGACAGTTTGACGTGTTTTTGTGGGACAGTTTGATGTGTTTTTGTGAGACAGTTTGACGTGTTTTTGTGGGACAGTTTGACGTGTTTTTTTGAGACAGTTTGATGTGTTTTTGTGAGACAGTTTGATGTGTTTTTGTGAGACAGTTTGACGTGTTTTTGTGGGACAGTTTGACGTGTTTTTGTGGGACAGTTTGACGTGTTTTTGTGAAACAGTTTGATGTGTTTTTGTGAGACAGTTTGACGTGTTTTTGTGAAACAGTTTGATGTGTTTTTGTGGGACAGTTTGACGTGTTTTTGTGGGACAGTTTGACGTGTTTTTGTGAAAAAGTTTGACGTGTTTTTGTGGGACAGTTTGACGTGTTTTTGTGAGACAGTTTGACGTGTTTTTGTGGGACAATTTGACGTGTTTTTGTGAAACAGTTTGATGTGTTTTTGTGGGACAGTTTGACGTGTTTTTGTGGGACAGTTTGACGTGTTTTTGTGAAACAGTTTGACGTGTTTTTGTGAAACAGTTTGATGTGTTTTTGTGGGACAGTTTGACGTGTTTTTGTGGGACAGTTTGACGTGTTTTTGTGGGACAGTTTGACGTGTTTTTATGGGACAGTTTGATGTCTCCTTGTCTCCTTGTCTCTGTTTCTTTGTCTTTGTCTCATTGTCTCCTTGTCTCTTTGTCTCTTTGTCTCTTTGTCTCAATGTCTCAATGTCTCCTTGTCTCCTTGTCTCTTTGTCTCTTTGTCTCATTGTCTCATTGTCTCATTGTCTCCATGTCACTTTGTCTCATTGTCTCTTTATCTCTTTGTGTCCTGCAGTTTTTATGGGATAGTTTGACGTGTTTTTGTGAGACAGTTTGACGTGTTTTTGTGGGACAGTTTGACGTGTTTTTGTGGGACAGTTTGACGTGTTTTTTTGAGACAGTTTGATGTGTTTTTGTGAGACAGTTTGATGTGTTTTTTTGAGACAGTTTGATGTGTTTTTGTGAGACAGTTTGATGTGTTTTTGTGAGACAGTTTGACGTGTTTTTGTGGGACAGTTGACGTGTTTTTTTGAGACAGTTTGACGTGTTTTTATGGGACAGTTTGACGTGTTTTTGTGGGACAGTTTGACGTGTTTTTATGTGACAGTTTGATGTCTCCTTGTCTCCTTGTCTCTTTGTCTTTGTCTCATTGTCTCCTTGTCTCTTTGTCTCTTTGTCTCTTTGTCTCTTTGTCTCATTGTCTCATTGTCTCCTTGTCACTTTGTCTCATTGTCTCTTTGTCTCCTGCAGTTTTTATGGGACAGTTTGACGTGTTTTTGTGGGACAGTTTGACGTGTTTTTGTGAAACAGTTTGATGTGTTTTTGTGGGACAGTTTGACGTGTTTTTGTGGGACAGTTTGACGTGTTTTTGTGAAACAGTTTGATGTGTTTTTGTGAGACAGTTTGACGTGTTTTTGTGAAACAGTTTGATGTGTTTTTGTGGGACAGTTTGACGTGTTTTTGTGGGACAGTTTGACGTGTTTTTGTGGAACAGTTTGACGTGTTTTTGTGGGACAGTTTGACGTGTTTTTGTGAGACAGTTTGACGTGTTTTTGTGGGACAGTTTGACGTGTTTTTGTGGGACAGTTTGACGTGTTTTTGTGGGACAGTTTGACGTGTTTTTGTGAAACAGTTTGACGTGTTTTTGTGGGACAGTTTGACGTGTTTTTGTGAGACAGTTTGACGTGTTTTTGTGGGACAATTTGACGTGTTTTTGTGGGACAGTTTGACGTGTTTTTGTGGGACAGTTTGACGTGTTTTTGTGGGACAGTTTGACGTGTTTTTGTGAAACAGTTTGACGTGTTTTTGTGGGACAGTTTGACGTGTTTTTGTGAGACAGTTTGACGTGTTTTTGTGGGACAGTTTGACGTGTTTTTGTGGGACAGTTTGACGTGTTTTTGTGGGACAGTTTGACGTGTTTTTGTGGGACAGTTTGACGTGTTTTTGTGAAACAGTTTGACGTGTTTTTGTGAAACAGTTTGATGTGTTTTTGTGGGACAGTTTGACGTGTTTTTGTGGGACAGTTTGACGTGTTTTTGTGGGACAGTTTGACGTGTTTTTATGGGACAGTTTGATGTCTCCTTGTCTCCTTGTCTCTGTCTCTTTGTCTTTGTCTCATTGTCTCCTTGTCTCTTTGTCTCTTTGTCTCAATGTCTCAATGTCTCCTTGTCTCCTTGTCTCTTTGTCTCTTTGTCTCATTGTCTCATTGTCTCATTGTCTCGATGTCACTTTGTCTCATTGTCTCTTTATCTCTTTGTGTCCTGCAGTTTTTATGGGACAGTTTGACGTGTTTTTGTGAGACAGTTTGACGTGTTTTTGTTGGACAGTTTGACGTGTTTTTGTGAGACAGTTTGACGTGTTTTTGTGGGACAGTTTGACGTGTTTTTTTGAGACAGTTTGATGTGTTTTTGTGAGACAGTTTGATGTGTTTTTGTGAGACAGTTTGACGTGTTTTTGTGGGACAGTTGACGTGTTTTTTTGAGACAGTTTGACGTGTTTTTATGGGACAGTTTGACGTGTTTTTGTGGGACAGTTTGACGTGTTTTTATGGGACAGTTTGATGTCTCCTTGTCTCCTTGTCTCTTTGTCTTTGTCTCATTGTCTCCTTGTCTCTTTGTCTCTTTGTCTCATTGTCTCCTTGTCACTTTGTCTCATTGTCTCTTTGTCTCCTGCAGTTTTTATGGGACAGTTTGACGTGTTTTTGTGAGACAGTTTGACGTGTTTTTGTGAGACAGTTTGACGTGTTTTTGTGAGACAGTTTGATGTGTTTTTGTGGGACAGTTTGACGTGTTTTTGTGGGACAGTTTGACGTGTTTTTGTGGGACAGTTTGACGTGTTTTTATGGGACAGTTTGATGTCTCCTTGTCTCCTTGTCTCTGTCTCTTTGTCTTTGTCTCATTGTCTCCTTGTCTCTTTGTCTCTTTGTCTCAATGTCTCAATGTCTCAATGTCTCCTTGTCTCCTTGTCTCTTTGTCTCTTTGTCTCATTGTCTCATTGTCTCATTGTCTCCATGTCACTTTGTCTCATTGTCTCTTTATCTCTTTGTGTCCTGCAGTTTTTATGGGACAGTTTGACGTGTTTTTGTGAGACAGTTTGACGTGTTTTTGTGGGACATTTTGACGTGTTTTTGTGAGACAGTTTGACGTGTTTTTGTGGGACAGTTTGACGTGTTTTTTTGAGACAGTTTGATGTGTTTTTGTGAGACAGTTTGATGTGTTTTTTTGAGACAGTTTGATGTGTTTTTGTGAGACAGTTTGATGTGTTTTTGTGAGACAGTTTGACGTGTTTTTGTGGGACAGTTGACGTGTTTTTTTGAGACAGTTTGACGTGTTTTTATGGGACAGTTTGACGTGTTTTTGTGGGACAGTTTGACGTGTTTTTATGTGACAGTTTGATGTCTCCTTGTCTCCTTGTCTCTTTGTCTTTGTCTCATTGTCTCCTTGTCTCTTTGTCTCTTTGTCTCATTGTCTCATTGTCTCCTTGTCACTTTGTCTCATTGTCTCTTTGTCTCCTGCAGTTTTTATGGGACAGTTTGACGTGTTTTTGTGGGACAGTTTGACGTGTTTTTGTGGGACAGTTTGACGTGTTTTTGTGAAACAGTTTGATGTGTTTTTGTGAGACAGTTTGACGTGTTTTTGTGAAACAGTTTGATGTGTTTTTGTGGGACAGTTTGACGTGTTTTTGTGGGACAGTTTGACGTGTTTTTGTGAAACAGTTTGACGTGTTTTTGTGGGACAGTTTGACGTGTTTTTGTGAGACAGTTTGACGTGTTTTTGTGGGACAATTTGACGTGTTTTTGTGGGACAGTTTGACGTGTTTTTGTGGGACAGTTTGACGTGTTTTTGTGAAACAGTTTGACGTGTTTTTGTGAAACAGTTTGATGTTTTTTTGTGGGACAGTTTGACGTGTTTTTGTGGGACAGTTGACGTGTTTTTTTGAGACAGTTTGACGTGTTTTTATGGGACAGTTTGACGTGTTTTTGTGGGACAGTTTGATGTCTCCTTGTCTCCTTGTCTCTTTGTCTTTGTCTCATTGTCTCCTTGTCTCTTTGTCTCTTTGTCTCATTGTCTCATTGTCTCCTTGTCACTTTGTCTCATTGTCTCTTTGTCTCCTGCAGTTTTTATGGGACAGTTTGACGTGTTTTTGTGAGACAGTTTGACGTGTTTTTGTGAGACAGTTTGACGTGTTTTTGTGAGACAGTTTGACGTGTTTTTGTGGGACAGTTTGACGTGTTTTTTTGAGACAGTTTGATGTGTTTTTGTGAGACAGTTTGATGTGTTTTTGTGAGACAGTTTGACTTGTTTTTGTGGGACAGTTGACGTGTTTTTTTGAGACAGTTTGATGTGTTTTTGTGAGACAGTTTGATGTGCTTTTGTGAGACAGTTTGACGTGTTTTTGTGAGACAGTTTAATGTGTTTTTGTGAGACACTTTGACGTGTTTTTATGGGACAGTTTGACGTGTTTTTGTGAGACAGTTTGACAGGTTTTTGTGAAACAGTTTGATGTGTTTTTGTGGGACAGTTTGACGTGTTTTTGTGAAACAGTTTGACGTGTTTTTGTGAGACAGTTTGACGTGTTTTTGTGAGACAGTTTGACGTGTTTTTGTGGGACAGTTTGACGTGTTTTTGTGGGACAGTTTGACGTGTTTTTGTGAGACAGTTTGACGTGTTTTTGTGGGACAGTTTGACGTGTTTTTGTGGGACAGTTTGACGTGTTTTTGTGAGACAGTTTGACGTGTTTTTGTGGGACAGTTTGACGTGTTTTTGTGGGACAGTTTGACGTGTTTTTGTGGGACAGTTTGACGTGTTTTTATGGGACAGTTTGACGTGTTTTTGTGGGACAGTTTGACGTGTTTTTATGGGACAGTTTGATGTCTCCTTGTCTCCTTGTCTCTTTGTCTTTGTCTCATTGTCTCCTTGTCTCTTTGTCTCTTTGTCTCATTGTCTCATTGTCTCATTGTCTCATTGTCACTTTGTCTCATTGTCTCTTTGTCTCCTGCAGTTTTTATGGGACAGTTTGACGTGTTTTTGTGAGACAGTTTGACGTGTTTTTGTGAGACAGTTTGACGTGTTTTTGTGAGACAGTTTGACGTGTTTTTGTGAGACAGTTTGACGTGTTTTTGTGGGACAGTTTGACGTGTTTTTGTGGGACAGTTTGACGTGTTTTTGTGGGACAGTTTGACGTGTTTTTGTGAGACAGTTTGACGTGTTTTTGTGAGACAGTTTGACGTGTTTTTGTGGGACAGTTTGACGTGTTTTTGTGGGACAGTTTGACGTGCTTTTGTGAAACAGTTTGACGTGTTTTTGTGAAACAGTTTGATGTGTTTTTGTGGGACAGTTTGACGTGTTTTTGTGGGACAGTTTGACGTGTTTTTATGGGACAGTTTGACGTGTTTTTGTGGGACAGTTTGACGTGTTTTTATGGGACAGTTTGATGTCTCCTTGTCTCCTTGTCTCTTTGTCTCTTTGTCTTTGTCTCATTGTCTCCTTGTCTCTTTTTCTCTTTTCTCTTTGTCTCTTTGTCTCAATGTCTCAATGTCTCCTTGTCTCCTTGTCTCTTTGTCTCTTTGTCTCATTGTCTCTTTGTCTCTTTGTCTCCTGCAGTTTTTATGGGACAGTTTGACGTGTTTTTGTGAGACAGTTTGACGTGTTTTTGTGAGACAGTTTGACGTGTTTTTGTGAGACAGTTTGACGTGTTTTTGTGAGACAGTTTGACGTGTTTTTGTGAGACAGTTTGACGTGTTTTTATGGGACAGTTTGATGTGTTTTTGTGAGACAGTTTGACGTGTTTTTGTGAGACAGTTTAATGTGTTTTTGTGAGACACTTTGACGTGTTTTTATGGGACAGTTTGACGTGTGTTTGTGGGACAGTTTGACGTGTTTTTATGGGACAGTTTGACGTGTTTTTGTGGGACAGTTTGACGTGTTTTTATGGTACAGTTTGACGTGTTTTTGTGGGACATTTTGACGTGTTTTTGTGGGACAGTTTGACGTGTTTTTATGGGACAGTTTGACGTGTTTTTGTGGGACAGTTTGACGTGTTTTTATGGGACAGTTTGACGTGTTTTTGTGGGACAGTTTGACGTGTTTTTGTGGGACAGTTTGATGTGTTTTTGTGAGACAGTTTGACTTGTTTTTGTGGGACAGTTGACGTGTTTTTTTGAGACAGTTTGATGTGTTTTTGTGAGACAGTTTAATGTGTTTTTGTGAGACAGTTTAATGTGTTTTTGTGAGACACTTTGACGTGTTTTTATGGGACAGTTTGACGTGTTTTTGTGGGACAGTTTGACGTGTTTTTATGGGACAGTTTGACGTGTTTTTGTGGGACAGTTTGACGTGTTTTTGTGGGACAGTTTGACGTGTTTTTATGGGACAGTTTGACGTGTTTTTGTGGGACAGTTTGACGTGTTTTTATGGGACAGTTTGATGTGTTTTTGTGAGACAGTTTGATGTGTTTTTGTGAGACAGTTTGACGTGTTTTTATGGGACAGTTTGACGTGTTTTTGTGGGACAGTTTGACGTGTTTTTATGGGACAGTTTGATGTGTTTTTGTGAGACAGTTTGATGTGTTTTTGTGAGACAGTTTGACGTGTTTTTGTGAGACAGTTTAATGTGTTTTTGTGAGACACTTTGACGTGTTTTTATGGGACAGTTTGACGTGTTTTTGTGGGACAGTTTGACGTGTTTTTATGGGACAGTTTGACGTGTTTTTGTGGGACAGTTTGACGTGTTTTTGTGGGACAGTTTGACGTGTTTTTGTGGGACAGTTTGACGTGTTTTTGTGGGACAGTTTGACGTGTTTTTATGGGACAGTTTGACGTGTTTTTGTGGGACAGTTTGACGTGTTTTTATGGGACAGTTTGATGTCTCCTTGTCTCCTTGTCTCATTGTCTCCTTGTCTCTTTGTCTCCTTGTCTCTTTGTCTCATTGTCTCCTTGTCACTTTGTCTCATTGTCTCTTTGTCTCTTTTTCTCCTGCAGTTTTTATGGGACAGTTTGACGTGTTTTTGTGAGACAGTTTGACGTGTTTTTGTGAGACAGTTTGACGTGTTTTTGTGAGACAGTTTGACGTGTTTTTGTGAGACAGTTTGACGTGTTTTTGTGAGACAGTTCGACGTGTTTTTGTGAGACAGTTTGACGTGTTTTTGTGGGACAGTTTGACGTGTTTTTGTGAGACAGTTTGACGTGTTTTTGTGAGACAGTTTGACGTGTTTTTGTGAGACAGTTTGACGTGTTTTTGTGGGACAGTTTGACGTGTTTTTTTGAGACAGTTTGATGTGTTTTTGTGAGACAGTTTGATGTGTTTTTGTGAGACAGTTTGACTTGTTTTTGTGGGACAGTTGACGTGTTTTTGTGAGACAGTTTGACGTGTTTTTGTGAGACAGTTTGATGTGTTTTTGTGAGACAGTTTGACGTGTTTTTGTGAGACAGTTTAATGTCTTTTTGTGAGACACTTTGACGTGTTTTTATGGGACAGTTTGACGTGTTTTTGTGGGACAGTTTGACGTGTTTTTGTGGGACAGTTTGACGTGTTTTTATGTGACTGACGTGTTTTTGTGGGACAGTTTGACGTGTTTTTGTGAAACAGTTTGATGTGTTTTTGTGGGACAGTTTGACGTGTTTTTGTGGGACAGTTTGACGTGTTTTTGTGAAACAGTTTGACGTGTTTTTGTGGGACAGTTTGACGTGTTTTTGTGGGACAGTTTGATGTGTTTTTGTGAGACAGTTTGACTTGTTTTTGTGGGACAGTTGACGTGTTTTTTTGAGACAGTTTGATGTGTTTTTGTGAGACAGTTTGATGTGTTTTTGTGAGACAGTTTGACGTGTTTTTGTGAGACAGTTTAATGTGTTTTTGTGAGACACTTTGACGTGTTTTTATGGGACAGTTTGACGTGTTTTTGTGGGACAGTTTGACGTGTTTTTATGGGACAGTTTGACGTGTTTTTGTGGGACAGTTTGACGTGTTTTTGTGGGACAGTTTGACGTGTTTTTATGGGACAGTTTGACGTGTTTTTGTGGGACAGTTTGACGTGTTTTTATGGGACAGTTTGACGTGTTTTTGTGAGACAGTTTGACGTGTTTTTGTGAGACAGTTTAATGTGTTTTTGTGAGACACTTTGACGTGTTTTTATGGGACAGTTTGACGTGTTTTTGTGGGACAGTTTGACGTGTTTTTATGGGACAGTTTGACGTGTTTTTGTGGGACAGTTTGACGTGTTTTTATGGGACAGTTTGACGTGTTTTTGTGGGACATTTTGACGTGTTTTTGTGGGACAGTTTGACGTGTTTTTATGGGACAGTTTGACGTGTTTTTGTGGGACAGTTTGACGTGTTTTTATGGGACAGTTTGATGTCTCCTTGTCTCCTTGTCTCCTTGTCTCTTTGTCTTTGTCTCATTGTCTCCTTGTCTCTTTGTCTCTTTGTCTCCTTGTCTCTTTGTCTCTTTGTCTCATTGTCTCCTTGTCACTTTGTCTCATTGTCTCTTTGTCTCTTTGTCTCCTGCAGTTTTTATGGGACAGTTTGACGTGTTTTTGTGAGACAGTTTGACGTGTTTTTGTGAGACAGTTTGACGTGTTTTTGTGAGACAGTTTGACGTGTTTTTGTGAGACAGTTTGACGTGTTTTTGTGAGACATTTCGACGTGTTTTTGTGAGACAGTTTGACGTGTTTTTGTGGGACAGTTTGACGTGTTTTTGTGAGACAGTTTGACGTGTTTTTGTGAGACAGTTTGACGTGTTTTTGTGAGACAGTTTGACGTGTTTTTGTGGGACAGTTTGACGTGCTTTTGTGAAACAGTTTGACGTGTTTTTGTGAAACAGTTTGATGTGTTTTTGTGGGACAGTTTGACGTGTTTTTGTGGGACAGTTTGACGTGTTTTTATGGGACAGTTTGACGTGTTTTTGTGGGACAGTTTGACGTGTTTTTATGGGACAGTTTGATGTCTCCTTGTCTCCTTGTCTCTTTGTCTCTTTGTCTTTGTCTCATTGTCTCCTTGTCTCTTTTTCTCTTTTTCTCTTTGTCTCTTTGTCTCAATGTCTCAATGTCTCCTTGTCTCCTTGTCTCTTTGTCTCTTTGTCTCATTGTCTCTTTGTCTCTTTGTCTCCTGCAGTTTTTATGGGACAGTTTGACGTGTTTTTGTGAGACAGTTTGACGTGTTTTTGTGAGACAGTTTGACGTGTTTTTGTGAGACAGTTTGACGTGTTTTTGTGAGACAGTTTGACGTGTTTTTGTGAGACAGTTTGACGTGTTTTTATGGGACAGTTTGATGTGTTTTTGTGAGACAGTTTGACGTGTTTTTGTGAGACAGTTTAATGTGTTTTTGTGAGACACTTTGACGTGTTTTTATGGGACAGTTTGACGTGTTTTTGTGGGACAGTTTGACGTGTTTTTATGGGACAGTTTGACGTGTTTTTGTGGGACAGTTTGACGTGTTTTTATGGTACAGTTTGACGTGTTTTTGTGGGACATTTTGACGTGTTTTTGTGGGACAGTTTGACGTGTTTTTATGGGACAGTTTGACGTGTTTTTGTGGGACAGTTTGACGTGTTTTTATGGGACAGTTTGATGTCTCCTTGTCTCCTTGTCTCTTTGTCTTTGTCTCATTGTCTCCTTGTCTCTTTGTCTCGTTGTCTCCTTCTCTCTTTGTCTCATTGTCTCCTTGTCACTTTGTCTCATTGTCTCTTTGTCTCTTTGTCTCCTGCAGTTTTTATGGGACAGTTTGACGTGTTTTTGTGAGACAGTTTGACGTGTTTTTGTGAGACAGTTTGACGTGTTTTTGTGAGACAGTTTGACGTGTTTTTGTGAGACAGTTTGACGTGTTTTTGTGAGACAGTTTGACGTGTTTTTGTGGGACAGTTTGACGTGTTTTTTTGAGACAGTTTGATGTGTTTTTGTGAGACAGTTTGATGTGTTTTTGTGAGACAGTTTGACTTGTTTTTGTGGGACAGTTGACGTGTTTTTGTGAGACAGTTTGATGTGTTTTTGTGAGACAGTTTGACGTGTTTTTGTGAGACAGTTTAATGTCTTTTTGTGAGACACTTTGACGTGTTTTTATGGGACAGTTTGACGTGTTTTTGTGGGACAGTTTGACGTGTTTTTGTGGGACAGTTTGACGTGTTTTTATGTGACTGACGTGTTTTTGTGGGACAGTTTGACGTGTTTTTGTGAAACAGTTTGATGTGTTTTTGTGGGACAGTTTGACGTGTTTTTGTGAAACAGTTTGATGTGTTTTTGTGAGACAGTTTGACGTGTTTTTGTGAGACAGTTTGATGTGTTTTTGTGGGACAGTTTGACGTGTTTTTGTGGGACAGTTTGACGTGTTTTTGTGAAACAGTTTGACGTGTTTTTGTGGGACAGTTTGACGTGTTTTTGTGGGACAGTTTGATGTGTTTTTGTGAGACAGTTTGACTTGTTTTTGTGGGACAGTTTGACGTGTTTTTGTGGGACAGTTTGACGTGTTTTTGTGGGACAGTTTGATGTGTTTTTGTGAGACAGTTTGACTTGTTTTTGTGGGACAGTTGACGTGTTTTTTTGAGACAGTTTGATGTGTTTTTGTGAGACAGTTTGATGTGTTTTTGTGAGACAGTTTAATGTGTTTTTGTGAGACAGTTTGACTTGTTTTTGTGGGACAGTTGACGTGTTTTTGTGAGACAGTTTGATGTGTTTTTGTGAGACAGTTTGACGTGTTTTTGTGAGACAGTTTAATGTCTTTTTGTGAGACACTTTGACGTGTTTTTATGGGACAGTTTGACGTGTTTTTGTGGGACAGTTTGACGTGTTTTTGTGGGACAGTTTGACGTGTTTTTATGTGACTGACGTGTTTTTGTGGAACAGTTTGACGTGTTTTTGTGAAACAGTTTGATGTGTTTTTGTGGGACAGTTTGACGTGTTTTTGTGGGACAGTTTGACGTGTTTTTGTGAAACAGTTTGATGTGTTTTTGTGAGACAGTTTGACGTGTTTTTGTGAGACAGTTTGATGTGTTTTTGTGGGACAGTTTGACGTGTTTTTGTGGGACAGTTTGACGTGTTTTTGTGAAACAGTTTGACGTGTTTTTGTGGGACAGTTTGACGTGTTTTTGTGGGACAGTTTGATGTGTTTTTGTGAGACAGTTTGACTTGTTTTTGTGGGACAGTTGACGTGTTTTTTTGAGACAGTTTGATGTGTTTTTGTGAGACAGTTTGATGTGTTTTTGTGAGACGTTTGATGTGTTTTTGTGAGACACTTTGACGTGTTTTTATGGGACAGTTTGACGTGTTTTTGTGGGACAGTTTGACGTGTTTTTATGGGACAGTTTGACGTGTTTTTGTGGGACAGTTTGACGTGTTTTTGTGGGACAGTTTGACGTGTTTTTATGGGACAGTTTGACGTGTTTTTGTGGGACAGTTTGACGTGTTTTTATGGGACAGTTTGATGTGTTTTTGTGAGACAGTTTGATGTGTTTTTGTGAGACAGTTTGACGTGTTTTTGTGAGACAGTTTAATGTGTTTTTGTGAGACACTTTGACGTGTTTTTATGGGACAGTTTGACGTGTTTTTGTGGGACAGTTTGACGTGTTTTTATGGGACAGTTTGACGTGTTTTTGTGGGACAGTTTGACGTGTTTTTATGGGACAGTTTGACGTGTTTTTGTGGGACAGTTTGACGTGTTTTTGTGGGACAGTTTGACGTGTTTTTATGGGACAGTTTGACGTGTTTTTGTGGGACAGTTTGACGTGTTTTTATGGGACAGTTTGATGTCTCCTTGTCTCCTTGTCTCATTGTCTCCTTGTCTCTTTGTCTCCTTGTCTCTTTGTCTCATTGTCTCCTTGTCACTTTGTCTCATTGTCTCTTTGTCTCTTTTTCTCCTGCAGTTTTTATGGGACAGTTTGACGTGTTTTTGTGAGACAGTTTGACGTGTTTTTGTGAGACAGTTTGACGTGTTTTTGTGAGACAGTTTGACGTGTTTTTGTGAGACAGTTTGACGTGTTTTTGTGAGACAGTTCGACGTGTTTTTGTGAGACAGTTTGACGTGTTTTTGTGGGACAGTTTGACGTGTTTTTGTGAGACAGTTTGACGTGTTTTTGTGAGACAGTTTGACGTGTTTTTGTGAGACAGTTTGACGTGTTTTTGTGGGACAGTTTGACGTGTTTTTTTGAGACAGTTTGATGTGTTTTTGTGAGACAGTTTGATGTGTTTTTGTGAGACAGTTTGACTTGTTTTTGTGGGACAGTTGACGTGTTTTTGTGAGACAGTTTGACGTGTTTTTGTGAGACAGTTTGATGTGTTTTTGTGAGACAGTTTGACGTGTTTTGTGAGACAGTTTAATGTCTTTTTGTGAGACACTTTGACGTGTTTTTATGGGACAGTTTGACGTGTTTTTGTGGGACAGTTTGACGTGTTTTTGTGGGACAGTTTGACGTGTTTTTATGTGACTGACGTGTTTTTGTGGGACAGTTTGACGTGTTTTTGTGAAACAGTTTGATGTGTTTTTGTGGGACAGTTTGACGTGTTTTTGTGGGACAGTTTGACGTGTTTTTGTGAAACAGTTTGACGTGTTTTTGTGGGACAGTTTGACGTGTTTTTGTGGGACAGTTTGATGTGTTTTTGTGAGACAGTTTGACTTGTTTTTGTGGGACAGTTGACGTGTTTTTTTGAGACAGTTTGATGTGTTTTTGTGAGACAGTTTGATGTGTTTTTGTGAGACAGTTTGACGTGTTTTTGTGAGACAGTTTAATGTGTTTTTGTGAGACACTTTGACGTGTTTTTATGGGACAGTTTGACGTGTTTTTGTGGGACAGTTTGACGTGTTTTTATGGGACAGTTTGACGTGTTTTTGTGGGACAGTTTGACGTGTTTTTGTGGGACAGTTTGACGTGTTTTTATGGGACAGTTTGACGTGTTTTTGTGGGACAGTTTGACGTGTTTTTATGGGACAGTTTGACGTGTTTTTGTGAGACAGTTTGACGTGTTTTTGTGAGACAGTTTAATGTGTTTTTGTGAGACACTTTGACGTGTTTTTATGGGACAGTTTGACGTGTTTTTGTGGGACAGTTTGACGTGTTTTTATGGGACAGTTTGACGTGTTTTTGTGGGACAGTTTGACGTGTTTTTATGGGACAGTTTGACGTGTTTTTGTGGGACATTTTGACGTGTTTTTGTGGGACAGTTTGACGTGTTTTTATGGGACAGTTTGACGTGTTTTTGTGGGACAGTTTGACGTGTTTTTATGGGACAGTTTGATGTCTCCTTGTCTCCTTGTCTCCTTGTCTCTTTGTCTTTGTCTCATTGTCTCCTTGTCTCTTTGTCTCTTTGTCTCCTTGTCTCTTTGTCTCTTTGTCTCATTGTCTCCTTGTCACTTTGTCTCATTGTCTCTTTGTCTCTTTGTCTCCTGCAGTTTTTATGGGACAGTTTGACGTGTTTTTGTGAGACAGTTTGACGTGTTTTTGTGAGACAGTTTGACGTGTTTTTGTGAGACAGTTTGACGTGTTTTTGTGAGACAGTTTGACGTGTTTTTGTGAGACAGTTCGACGTGTTTTTGTGAGACAGTTTGACGTGTTTTTGTGGGACAGTTTGACGTGTTTTTGTGAGACAGTTTGACGTGTTTTTGTGAGACAGTTTGACGTGTTTTTGTGAGACAGTTTGACGTGTTTTTGTGAGACAGTTTGACGTGTTTTTGTGGGACAGTTTGACGTGTTTTTTTGAGACAGTTTGATGTGTTTTTGTGAGACAGTTTGATGTGTTTTTGTGAGACAGTTTGACTTGTTTTTGTGGGACAGTTGACGTGTTTTTGTGAGACAGTTTGATGTGTTTTTGTGAGACAGTTTGACGTGTTTTTGTGAGACAGTTTAATGTGTTTTTGTGAGACACTTTGACGTGTTTTTATGGGACAGTTTGATGTGTTTTTGTGGGACAGTTTGACGTGTTTTTGTGGGACAGTTTGACGTGTTTTTATGTGACTTTGACGTGTTTTTGTGGGACAGTTTGACGTGTTTTTGTGAAACAGTTTGATGTGTTTTTGTGGGACAGTTTGACGTGTTTTTGTGAAACAGTTTGATGTGTTTTTGTGGGACAGTTTGACGTGTTTTTGTGGGACAGTTTGACGTGTTTTTGTGAAACAGTTTGATGTGTTTTTGTGAGACAGTTTGACGTGTTTTTGTGAGACAGTTTGACGTGTTTTTGTGGGACAGTTTGACGTGTTTTTGTGGGACAGTTTGACGTGTTTTTGTGGGACAGTTTGACGTGTTTTTGTGAAACAGTTTGATGTGTTTTTGTGGGACAGTTTGACGTGTTTTTGTGGGACAGTTTGACGTGTTTTTGTGAAACAGTTTGATGTGTTTTTGTGAGACAGTTTGACGTGTTTTTGTGAGACAGTTTGACGTGTTTTTGTGGGACAGTTTGACGTGTTTTTGTGGGACAGTTTGACGTGTTTTTGTGGGACAGTTTGACGTGTTTTTGTGAGACAGTTTGACGTGTTTTTGTGAGACAGTTTAATGTGTTTTTGTGAGACACTTTGACGTGTTTTTATGGGACAGTTTGACGTGTTTTTGTGGGACAGTTTGACGTGTTTTTATGGGACAGTTTGACGTGTTTTTGTGGGACAGTTTGACGTGTTTTTATGGGACAGTTTGACGTGTTTTTGTGGGACATTTTGACGTGTTTTTGTGGGACAGTTTGACGTGTTTTTATGGGACAGTTTGACTTGTTTTTGTGGGACAGTTTGACGTGTTTTTATGGGACAGTTTGACGTGTTTTTGTGGGACATTTTGACGTGTTTTTGTGGGACAGTTTGACGTGTTTTTGTGGGACAGTTTGACGTGTTTTTGTGGGACAGTTTGACGTGTTTTTGTGAGACAGTTTGACGTGTTTTTGTGGGACAGTTTGACGTGTTTTTGTGAGACAGTTTGACGTGTTTTTGTGGGACAGTTTGACGTGTTTTTGTGAGACAGTTTGACGTGTTTTTGTGAGACAGTTTGACGTGTTTTTGTGAGACAGTTTGACGTGTTTTTGTGGGACAGTATGACGTGCTTTTGTTAGACAGTGTGACAGTGTGATGTGTTTTTCCCATCAGAGATGAGTTGTGGTCTGTGGTTTCTGAGCGTGCTCAGTGCATTTGTGGCCCTGTGGGAGGAGTCTGGCTGCGAGGCGATGACTCTGAACTCCGTCCTCCATCCGGCTTCCGGAGGACGAGGAGCAGTTGGAGGAGGAGTCCATCAGAGGAGGAGGAGGAGCTGGGTGTGGAACCAGTTCTTCGTCCTGGAGGAGTACACTGGAGACGAGCCGCTGTACGTCGGGAAGGTATGGCGCTTTAATCATTAAATCATCACTGAGAGTCCATCTGGTCTGGTTCTGACTTCAGACTTTGAGAACATGTTTTTGTTCTGATTCTGAGTCTACTTGTGTCCTTGTCTCATTGTCTCATCATCTCATTGTCTCTTTGCCTCATTGTCTCCTCTCATTGTCTCTTTGTCTCATTGTCTTCTTGTCTCCTTGTCTCTTTGTCTTTGTCTCCTTGTCTCCTTGTCTCTTTGTCTCTTTGTCTCTTTGTCTCATTGTCTCATTGTCTCCTTGTCACTTTGTCTCATTGTCTCTTTGTCTCTTTGTCTCTTTGTCTCCTGCAGCTCCACTCTGACCTGGATAAAGGAGACGGCCAGGTGCGGTATGTCCTGAGCGGTGAAGGAGCCTTGTCCATCTTCACCATCGATGAGAACACGGGAGACATTCACGCCACCAAGAGGCTGGACCGGGAGCTGCAGGCCTTCTACACGCTGCGAGCGCAGGCTCGAGATAAAAACACCAATCTGCCACTGGAACCTGAGTCCAAGTTCATCATCAAAGTCCAGGACATCAATGACAACCAGCCCAAGTTCCTGGACGGACCGTACACGGCCCAGGTCGCCGAGAGGTCGCCAGTCGGTGAGTCCCATCACCTGCAGGGTGGGGGAGTCCCAACACTTGCAGGGGGGGGGGAGTCCCGACACCTGCAGGGGGGGGGCGTAATCTCCGAGGGGAGGGGGACGGCCTTAGTCTGGCTATCAGCAGACCAAGCTCAATCTTTAGGGTTAGTCTTTAGTTTACCCAGTCTAGGACGGACTGTTCAGGAGGAGGATTTCATTCAAAGATCCTCTCCCAGTTGCCCACATTTTATTTACGATCGATTGAAAACACTGACATGTGTGTGTGTGTGTGTGTGTGTGTGTGTGTGTGTGTGTGTGTGTGTGTGTGTGTGTGTGTGTGTGTGTGTGTGTGTGTGTGTGTGTGTGTGTGTGTGTGTGTTTGTGTGTGTGTGTGTGTGTGTGTGTGTGTGTGCGTGCCTGTGTGTATTTGTATGTGCGTGCATCGTGCCTGTGTGTGTTTGTATGTGTGTGTATGTGTCTGGGCGTGTGTTTGTGTGTGTGTGTGTGTGTGTGTGTGTGTGTGTGTGTGTGTGTGTGTGTGTGTGCGTGCGTGCGTGCCTGTGTGTGTTTGTATGTGTGTGTATCTGTCTGGGCGTGTGTTTGTGTGTGTGTGTGTGTGTGTGTGTGTGTGTGTGTGTGTGCGCGTGCGTGCCTGTGTGTGTTTGTATGTGTGTGTATGTATGTGTGTGTGTGTGTGTGTGTGTGTGTGTGTGTGTGTCTGGGCGTGTGTTTGTGTGTGTGGGTGCGTGTGCTCCCTGTGTGTGTTTGTATGTGCGTGCATGCGTGCCTGTGTGTGTGTAGGGGGGTCTAGGGGCATGCCCCCCTCCCTAAGAGAAATGTTTGAAAATGAGTTTTAATGAGTTTTCGTCCCCATATATACATGTATTGTCTATATGAGTCTATATGTGTTGTAACTGTGGGGGACAGAATCATTTTACGTTCCAAATTTCAAATCCAAATGTTATTATCTCAAAATGAAATACAAATAATCTTGCTGTTACTATGAAATAATGAATTCATTATTTTGGCTCCAACGGTGAAATGTGTCTGTGTTCAGGAACGTCGGTGGTGACAGTGGTGGCGACCGACGCTGATGATCCAACGTACGGAAACTCTGCCAGACTGGTTTACAGCATCCTGCAAGGTCCGCCATACTTCTCCGTGGAGCCAAAGACAGGTACGGGAACATTTAGTGTTTCAACAGCTCTCAGACAGACTGACTGGGTTTCTACGTGTCTTAAGGCCCTGACACACCGAGCTGATAATGTAGTGGCAAAATTATATTTAAGCATGATTCTTTATATTTTTGTCTTATTTCTGTTTTACTTTGTCTCACAATGCTGAAGGTTTTTTTCTTCTCTTATTCTCACATGTTGAAAGTAAGAGCCACCAAGTCTGGGAACGTAATATGTACGCTGAACAGATAGGGACTACAAGGTCACCCTATACTATCTGTTATTTCTCCCTGAATAGTTGAGACTTCTCACATAGTTGAGATAAACGGGATGTCTAACTTTGGGGTAGAAAGTGGGGAAGAAGTGAAGTGGCTCCTGAATGTCTGACTATGTTTGATTGTAAGAAATGTTGAGTCATGTTTAGAAAGAGGGGCATGCCTTTTCTGTCTCACTGAAGATGCATATATACTGTGTGCTTTCTCTCATTCGTTGAATACACTTTCCCACTGTGCTGTTGTACTTGTGAAACCATGTTCCTATATTTGCAAATATAAATAAATACTCAAGACTAAACTTTGGATTCATTCTCAGTAACTTAGTTTCATTTCTTGTGTTTCTAATCTACTCTCCTGCTGTTAACAAGAAAACTTCCACTACAATAATCCTCCGTCTGACAGTCTGGGAGGTCGGTGACTCGAGTCTGTTTGGTGTGTTCTGTGCCGTCATCCGTCCGAGGGGCCGTCGGCCTTCATTTTGGCTGATTTGACATGTATAATCGGCGGGGCGGGCACTGCCGGCAGTCGGACTCAATGAGCCATCTGATTGGTGGAGAGCTAACCAGGAAACGGGGAGCGAGATGAGCGTGACTAGAGTCTCTCAAAATCTGATGAAAATCTTTTAAACTGACCTTTGTTGATCTGAAATGAAGACAGATTCAGCAACTGCACGGCCTATTTCTCTCTTAAAATGTTTTCAGAAACACGTTTCGGTGAACTATTTTAGTCCAATATGAGATCGTATTCTGAACGAGTCGCCATGACAGTCTGGCTTTGAATTTCTGGAGAAACCAGACCCACGTGACGCGTTCGTCCAATCAGCTGCCGGTTTTCACTTTAGGGCAACAATACAGATTAGTGCCGCCTGCTGTTATGGAGACGTATTACGTCTCGTCTCTTCGGTGTGTTCAACTTTTTGGACCAACTCGGGGAGACTGATCAGTCACACTGGCTTTACTGCTGACGGTCGGCCACCTGGTTGGTGTGTCTGGGCCTTAAAACATCTCGTATGCTAGTCTCAGCTGACCTCAGACTAGCCTTTATCCACGATGTTCCACTTCCGGGATTGCTCCGTGGTGCAGAAGAGAGGTCAGAGGTCTCCTTCCTCTGTCTCTGTGTTGGCGTTCTAACCTCCGGTGGATTTGTGCGGACTATGGTTAACTGCTCCTCCATCCAGAAAGCTAGCTAGACTATCTGTCCAATTCATTACATTACATGTCATTTAGCTGACCTTTTTATCAAAAGCAACTTAGAATTGCTATATATGTCAGAAGTCGCACGCCTCTGGAGCAACTAGGGGTTAAGTGCTTTGCTCAGGGACACATTGGTTGAAGTATCACAGTGGGAATCTAACCCAGATCTCTCACACCAAAGGCATGGGTCATATCCACTGGGCCATCACCACTCAGACCTTCTCTTCCAGTCTCTAGCCCTGCTGACTGTGTTTCCTCCCCCTCTCTGTAACCTGAAACAAGTGTCTGGTCACACAGAGAATTAACTCGCCCTCCTCTACAGGCCGACAGATTAAAATATAAACTGCTTCTGCTCTAAATCACCAGCCAGAGGTCGGAGGTCACGTTCACTTCCTGTTGAGTCTGACTGAAAAACATCACAGAGATCAACTCTCCAGAGCTGCACTAATAATCACAAAAACATGTATAGTATACTCATATACTCATACATATATACTCTTATACTCATACATATATACTTATATACAGTCATGTGAAAAAATTAGGACACCCATGCTAAAGTTGACTAAAAAGAGGAATAAAAACATAATCTTTTGGAAATTGATCTTAATGCCTTAATTAAAAAAATGAGGAAAAATCCAACCTTTAAGGACACCAATTTTCTTTGTGAATGAATAATGTATCGTGAATAAATAAATGTTCTTCCTTAAAATACAGGGGGCATAAGTCAGTCCACCCCTATGTTAAATTCCCATAGAGGCAGGCAGACTTTTATTTTGAAAGGCCAGTTATTTCATGGATCCAGGATACTATGCATCCTGATAAAGTTCCCTTGGCCCCCACATCATCACATACCCTTCACCATACCCCACATCATCACATACCCTTCACCATACCCCACATCATCACATACCCTTCACCATACCCCACATCATCACATACCCTTCACCATACCCCACATCATCACATACCCTTCACCATACCCCCACATCATCACATACCCTTCACCATACCCCACATCATCACATACCCTTCACCATACCCCCACATCATCACATACCCTTCACCATACCCCACATCATCACATACCCTTCACCATACCCCCACATCATCACATACCCTTCACCATACCCCCACATTATCACATACCCTTCACCATACCCCCACATCATCACATACCCTTCACCATACCTAGAGATTGGCATGGGGTACTTTCCATAAAATCATCTCTCAATGCAAATCAAACCAGCTATTAGGCTAACTGAAATAAAACCATGTTAATCTCTAGGACAGGCAGACAAAGAATGGTTCAAAAACCCCATGAAAAAACAAGGAAGAGATGGAGTGACCCTGCCCGGAGGAAGCCCCCGTCTGGAACCAGGCCCAGATGGAGGGCTCGTCAGCGAGCGTCTGGTGGCCAGGTTTGCCACGGAGCCCGGCCGGGCACAGCCCAAAAAAGCTACGTGGCATCCATCTCTCCAACCCATGGGCCCACCACCTGTGGGAGGAACCGCTGGGGGCGGGTGGCAGTGAAGGTCAGGGGCCTCGACGGACCAGACCCGGGCAGCAGACGCTGGCTCTGGGGACGTGGAACATCACCTCTCTATGGGGGAAGGAGCCGGAACTGGTGCGGGAGGTGGAGCGCTACCGGTTAGATCTGGTGGGGCTTACCTCTACGCACAGTCTCGGTTTTGGAACCATACTCCTGGATAGGGGTTGGACTCTTTTCTTCTCCGGAGTTGCCCAGGGTGTGAGGCGCCGGGCGGGTGTGGGGATACTCACAAGCCCCCGGCTGAGCGCCGCTACGTTGGAGTTTACCCCGGTGGATGAGAGGGTCGCCTCCCTACGCCTGCGGGTTGTGGGGGGGAAAACTCTGACTGTTGTTTGTGCATATGCACCAAACAAGAGTTCGGAGTATTCGGCCTTCTTGGAGACTTTGAATGGAGTCCTGCATGGGGCTCCAGTGGGGGACTCCATAGTTCTGCTGGGGGACTTCAACGCGCACGTGGGCAATGATGGAGATACATGGAGAGGCGTGATTGGGAGGAACGGCCTCCCTGATCTAAACCAGAGTGGTTGTTTGTTGTTGGACTTCTGTGCTAGTCATGGATTGTCTATAACGAACACCATGTTCGAACATAGGGATGCTCATAAGTGTACTTGGTACCAGAGCACCCTAGGCCGAAGGTCAATGATCGATTTTATAATCGTTTCATCTGATCTGAGGCCGTATGTTTTGGACACTTGGGTGAAGAGAGGGGCGGAGCTGTCAACCGATCACCATCTGGTGGTGAGTTGGGTCAGGGGGTGGGGGAAGACTCTGGACAGACCTGGTAAGCCCAAACGGGTAGTGCGGGTAAATTGGGAACGTCTGGAGGATGCCCCTCTCTGACAGACTTTCAACTCACACCTCCGGCGGAGCTTTTCGTGCATCCCTGTGGAGGCTGGGGGCATTGAACCAGAGTGGACAATGTTCAAAGTTTCCATTGCTGAAGCTGCGGCGAGGAGCTGTGGTCTTAGGGTCTTAGGTGCCTCAAGGGGCGGTAACCCACGAACACCGTGGTGGACACCAGTGGTCAGGGAAGCCGTCCGACTGAAAAAGGAGTCTTTCCGGGATATGTTATCCCAGAGGACTCCGGAGGCAGTTGCAGGGTACCGAAGGCCCAAAGGGCTGCAGCCTCTGCCGTGAAAGAGGCAAAGCAGCGGGTGTGGGAGAAGTTTGGAGAAGACATGGAGAAGGACTTTCTGTCGGCACCAAGGTGCTTCTGGAAAACCGTTCGCCACCTCAGGAGGGGGAAGCGGGGAACCATCCAAGCTGTGTACAGTAAGGATGGGACACTGTTGACCTCGACTGAGGAGGTAATAGGGCGGTGGAAGGAGCACTTTGAGGAACTCCTGAATCCGACTAATACGCCCTCTATGGTAGAGGCAGAGCTGGAGGATGATGGGGGATTGTTGTCAATTTCCCAGGCGGAAGTCACTGATGTAGTCAAACAACTCCACAGTGGCAAAGCCCCTGGGATTGATGAGATCCATCCAGAAATGCTCAAGGCTCTGGGTGTGGAGGGGCTGTCTTGGTTGACACGCCTCTTCAACATTGCATGGAAGTCTGGGACGGTGCCTAAGGAGTGGCAGACCGGGGTGGTGGTCCCCACTTCTCAGCCTCCCCGGTAAAGTCTACTCCAAGGTGCTGGAAAGGAGGGTTCGGCCGATAGTCGAACCTCAGATTGAAGAGGAACAATGTGGATTCTGTCCTGGTCGTGGAACAATGGACCAGATCTTTACTCTCGCAAGGATCCTGGAGGGAGCCTGGGAGTATGCCCAACTGGTCTACGTATGTTTCATGGATTTGGAGAAGGCGTTTGACCGGGTCCCACGGGAAATACTGTGGGAGGTGCTGCGGGAGTATGGGGTGAGGGGGTCTCTTCTCAGGGCCAGCCAATCTCTGTACGACCAAAGCGAGAGGCCATGAGGCCATGGTTCTCAGCAGGAAACCGATGGAGTGCCTTCTCCAGGTAGGGAATGAGTCCTTACCCCAAGTGAAGGAGTTCAAATACCTTGGTGTCTTGTTCGCGAGTGAGGGGACAATGGAGCGGGAGATTGGTCGGAGAATCGGCGCAGCGGGTGCGGTATTACATTCAATTTATAGCACCGTTGTGATGAAAAGAGAGCTGAGCCAGAAGGCAAAGCTCTCAATCTACCGGTCAGTTTTCGTTCCTACCCTCACCTATGGTCATGAAGGCTGGGTCATGACGGAAAGAACGAGATCCAGGGTACAAGCTGCCGAAATGGGTTTCCTCAGGAGAGTGGCTGGCGTCTCCCTTAGAGATAGGGTGAGAAGCTCAGTCATCCGTGGAGCCGCTGCTCCTTCGCGTCGAAAGGAGCTAGTTGAGGTGGTTCTGGCATCTGGTAAGGATGCCCCCTGGGCACCTCCCTAGGGAGGTGTTCCAGGCACATCCAGCTGGGAGGAGGCCTCGGGGAAGACCCAGGACTAGGTGGAGGGACGTCCAGCTGGGAGGAGGCCTCGGGGAAGACCCAGGACTAGGTGGAGGGATTATATTTCCAACCTGGCCTGGGAACGCTTCGGGATCCCCCAGTCGGAGCTGGTTAATGTGGCTCGGGAAAGGGAAGTTTGGGGTCCCCTGCTGGAGCTGCTCCCCCCGCGACCCGACACCGGAAAAGCGGACCAAGATGGATGGATGGATGGATGGATTAAGATCAATTTGCAAAAGATGATTTTTTTTATTCCAATTTTTAGTCAACTTTAGCATGGGTGTCCTAATTTTTTCACATAACTGTACTCATACATATATACTTATAAACCCATACATATATACTTATATACTCATACTGTACATATATACTTATATACTCATACATATATACTTATATACTTAAGTTCTCATCAACAACACGTTATGTCTGGATATTAATTCATTTTATTGTAAATAATCTAAGACTTTCTATATATTTCAACATGATTTCTGCAGAAATGTCCCATCATTCTGTTTTGAATGTGTTTTAACAGTTTGGTTCCAAACAAAGGTGGAAGATGTGCTCGTTGAATGCATGTTGTGTGAAAGCAATGAGAGATTGATAGTTTGGTCCACACAGATGTCTTTTTCTCTGACTGAATTTTGACTGAGTTCTGACAGTTTTCAGTCAGTTTGACCTGATGGATGTAAGCCGTCCGTCTCAGAATAATGTCCCATCATTGAATGAAATCCTGAGTCTTGGTAAAGTCTCTACCTGACCAATCTAGGCCTTCAGACCAAATCAAATGTGTTTGATAAGATCCTAAGTTTGAAGTCTTGGTGGTAAAACCTTCTAGTCTCAGAGACATTAGGACAGATTGTCTTTAGATGTGAGACATTATGACAGATTGTCTTTAGATGTTGAGACATTATGACAGATTGTCTTTAGATGTGAGACATTTGGACAGATTGTCTTTAGATGTTGAGACATTATAACAGATTGTCTTTAGATGTTGAGACATTAGGACAGATTGTCTTTAGATGTTGAGACATTATAACAGATTGTCTTTAGATGTTGAGACATTAGGACAGATTGTCTTTAGATGTGAGACATTATAACAGATTGTCTTTAGATGTTGAGACATTAGGACAGATTGTCTTTAGATGTGAGACATAACAGATTGTCTTTAGATGTTGAGACATTAGGACAGATTGTCTTTAGATGTGAGACATTATAACAGATTGTCTTTAGATGTTGAGACATTAGGACAGATTGTCTTTAGATGTGAGACATTATAACAGATTGTCTTTAGATGTGAGACATTATGACAGATTGTCTTTAGATCTGAGATGTTGTGAAACTTTAATCTTTTCAGAGTCTTCTAGTGAAGGAAAAACAACTACAGTAGTATTCATAGTTTACAATATCTGATGATGCTAAGCTAAATGTTGTCCCTGTCCTGAAGATGCTAAGCTAACTGTTGTCCCTGTCCTAATGATGCTAAGCTAACTGTTGTCCCTGTCCTGAAGATGCTAAGCTAACTGTTATCCCTGTCCTGATGATGCCAAGCTAACTGTTGTCCCTGTCCTGAAGATGCTAAGCTAACTATTATCCCTGTCCTGATGATGCTAAGCTA
>NC_050181.1:31206606-31226606 GCF_008315115.2 Sander lucioperca
TCTAACAGGAAGTTTCCTCCCTGCAGACTTTGGATTTTGAGACGCGGCCGATCTTCTCGCTGCGCGTTGAGGCGTCCAACCGTTACGTGGACGCTGGCTTCCTGCCGCCAGGCGCCTTCAGCGATGTGGACGCTGGCTTCCTGCCGCCAGGCGCCTTCAGCGACGTGGTGACAGTTCGGCTGCTGGTGGAGAACGTAGACGAGCCGCCGGTGTTTTCCTCCGCAGGTGGCCAGATGCAGATCTCTGAGGCAGTGCCAACCGGAACGGACGTGGGATCAGTTTCAGCCCGAGACCCAGACGCCAAAAACAGCCCCGTCAGGTAGGAAACAGTCACTACTGATCCTGTGTCAGGTCTGTGTTAAACAGAGTGCTGATCGTTGGGTTAGTCAGGTGTCTGTGTGTTTACAGGTATTCTATCGACAGGAAGTCAGACGTGGAGCGTTACTTTACCATTGACAGCATTTCAGGAGTCATCACAACCGCCAGATCTCTGGACCGAGAGACCATCGCTATGCACAACCTCACCGTCCTCGCTACAGAGACCCGTAAGTTATGCAAACATATATACATATACATATATACATATATACATATATATATATATATATATATATATATATATATATATATATACATACATATATATATATATACAGGGCATGGAATTAACACCCGACCGATTTTTGCAATTGGCGGGTAACACTGTCAATCTACCTGCCACATTGGCGGGTAGCCAATGAGAATTGAGTGATTCAGATGCGTAACTATCGGTAAGCAGGGTACACGGTTGCTTACGGGCCTGGTCCAATCAGGGGCCCACATCACTGGAAGACACTGATTGACAGCCGGGGCCCCCTATCGCATTTTCATTACTCACACAATCCCAGCATCCCGCGTGCAGCCCTCTGACCAAGCCGGAGTGAGAACGGGTAAAATTCATTTCCTAGTTTCTGTTATGAAGGCGAGACGTGTGTGTGACTCGAACATCTTACATTACCAACAAAACATACAGCGAAAGACCGTGCAAACATTTCAGACCGTCCTGCCAACATGTATACATTGTAACATTAATGTACGCTGGAATGTTTTTTCACTCTAAAGTCAGCTGCTGCTGTTTCAATCTGTCGGCTGTCTGCAGCGGGCGGGGCTGCTCCGTTTCCCCCGCAACTGACGTGCACACACAATCACACACACACACACACACACACAAGGTGGATGCAGGAAAAAACGCAGATGAGATGTACAGGATGACCTAAATTGAGGACAGCTACGCTCGTTATTGTAAGTGCAAAGATAAGTTAAAGTCCAATAAGTACTTTATCAAACCATATGAATGTGTGTCCCAGGCCAGGATAGTGTGTGTGTGTGTGTGTGTGTGTGTGTGTGTGTGTGTGTGTGTGTGTGTGTGTGTGTGTGTGTGTGTGTCAGGCCAGGATAGGAAATTAACTAACAATGTAAAGATTAACATGCCACTGACAGTGACATGTTCATATTTGATTCATTCAATACATTCTTATTTTGTGTCTTAAATCCACCAGCTGTTTTCATATTATACCAACATTTGCACCATCCTGAGCTTTTTTGGTTCCTAGAAAATCTCAGCAGAGTAATTAATTAATAGTAATAAGTATTATTCTACCCAAAACAAGTTTCCTTTTTATTTATTTTTTTATTTTTAAGAACTATACAAAAAAACTTTTTTGCAACAACTCATGTGTTATGGTGTGCATTCACCAGTGTTTTTTTGCAATGTCCACGAGTAGGCTACCATGAATAGGACAGGAGAGGATCATAGAGACACAGCAAGTCCTGTTTTCACCTTTTATGAGGCAAAAAAAAAACTGGCTCGTAAAAAGTACACCCCCAACTGGCATCGTCAGACACCTCCTACCAAGAGCCTGGGTCTGGCCCAGCTTTCTCTCTAAAAGGGAGTTTTTCCTCGCCACTGTCGCACTGAATGCTCTTGGGGGAACTACTAGAATTGTTGGGGCTTTATAAATTATAGAGTGTGGTCTAGACCTACTCTATCTGTAAAGTGTCTCGAGATAACTCCTGTTATGATTTGATACTATAAATAAAATTGAATTGAATTGAATTGAAATTAAAAAGTCACTGTGGTCAAAAAAGTTAACTTCATGCCCTGTATATATATATATATATATATATGCTACCAGAGATACCTGGCTACAGAGACCTGTAAGTTATGGAAACATATGTATTGATATACATATAGAACCAGAGTCCTGTAAATTCACTTTAATCTTGACCCGTTTTTCTGCGTTTTTTTTAACTTTTAAAAAAGGTGGACTGTAGTGTCCAAGTTTTTTAACTTGGACACTACAGTCCACCTTTTTTAACTTTTATTTTAATACGTCTGAGAATCTGGTCATTTCATAGTTACACATTTCCATTGTGCGTGTGCGTACGTGTGCGTACGTGTGTGTGTGTGTGTGTGTGTGTGTGTGTGTGTGTGTGTGTGTGTGTGTGTGTCTGTGTGTGTCAGTGAATGTGTCTCAGGTGGGGAAAGCTGTGGTTCTGGTCTCCGTGACGGACGTTAACGACAACGCTCCGAGCTTCGCCATCGAGTATCAAACGTTCGTCTGCGAGGACGCCAGCGCTGGACAGGTGAACGTCTCTCTGTCAGTTCATCAGGAACAAAATGTTCAAATATCTCTTACAGATAAAACGGGTTATGAGAAAATATAACGTCCTTAAATATAACAAGAACCAAACAGCTACATCTTCTCTCTCGAAACAGTCTGAAGGAGACTGACCTCCGAGAGACGGAGACACAGGAGAGAGTTTCAGGAGTCTGGATTCTTTTGTTGTTTCCACAAACTTCCCTAAAATATAAAATGCAGAGTGAAATATCAACTTCATGTGAATCTCTGGTTTATTTTAGCTTTTATAATCACAAAGTGAAAACACACCTCCCTGTAAGACCAGCATGCCCAGAATGCACCTGAACACACCTCCCTGTAAGACCAGCACGCCCAGAATGCACCTGAACACACCTCCCTGTAAGACCAGCACGCCCAGAATGCACCTGAACACACCTCCCTGTAAGACCAGCATGCCCAGAAAGCACCTGAACACACCTCCCTGTAAGACCAGCATGCACCTGAACACACCTCCCTGTAAGACCAGCATGCACCTGAACACACCTCCCTGTAAGACCAGAATGCACCTGAACACGCCTCCCTGTAAGACCAGAATGCACCTGAACACGCCTCCCTGTAAGACCAGAATGCACCTGAACACGCCTCCCTGTAAGACCAGAATGCACCTGAACACACCTCCCTGTAAGACCAGAATGCACCTGAACACACCTCCCTGTAAGACCAGAATGCACCTGAACACGCCTCCCTGTAAGACCAGAATGCACCTGAACACACCTCCCTGTAAGACCAGAATGCACCTGAACACGCCTCCCTGTAAGACCAGCCATGGGCCACAGTTGGGAGCAGGTGCATTTTGATATTTAAACGATGCGGGTGCTGGACGGGAAACTGACAATGTCTGAAAATCTTGTTTTCATAATGAAAATAATTTTAATTGAAAATAATTCTAATAAAACACACTGAATGAAACAAGGTAGGCTGTTATATTTAACATCTTTTACATAGATGAAAGTGTGACATTTACATCAATGGTAAATGTTTTTAAGGCCTTCAGCTGATTGACTGCTCAGGTAACGGACACCCCATCATGAACACTCTCTCCTGTCAGTCTCGTGGAGGCTTTGAGGACCACGGGAACATTTTCTCTGGCTGTTTGCATAGATGGTGCATCATCTCTGCAGATGTTGGGCGCTCGCTGCAGAGCTAAAGATTAATAATCTTAGTTATTTATGTTGAAAGGGTCGGATCATCTCTGTTTCTGATCCACGTCCAAATGTTCCACTAATCTAAGCACACAGTCACATGACCCACACCACAGGCTGGAGTCACATGACCCACACCACAGGCTGGAGTCACATGACCCACACCACAGGCTGGAGTCCTGGAGTTAACAATGTTGTTAATAATTTCTTCCACATTTCAGATCACATTCCTGTTGAGTTGGGTAGTTTCTGGTACCTGGTGGTCTGGAACTAACCTAACTAATAACTAACCTAACTAAAGACTAACCTAACTAAAGACTAACCCTAACCTAACTAATATCTAACCCTAACTAATAACTAACCTAACTAATAACTAACCTAACTAAAGACTAACCTAACTAATAACTAACCTGACTAACCCTAACCTAACTAATATCTAACCCTAACTAATATCTAACCCTAACTAATAACTAACCTAACTAAAGACTAACCTAACTAAAGACTAACCCTAACCTAACTTATATCTAACCCTAACTAATAACTAACCTAACTAAAGACTAACCTAACTAAAGACTAACCCTAACCTAACTAATATCTAACCCTAACTAATAACTAACCTAACTAAAGACTAACCTAACTAAAGACTAACCTAACTAATAACTAATCTAACTAATAACTAACCTAACTAAAGACTAACCTAACTAAAGACTAACCTAACTAAAGACTAACCCTAACCTAACTAATATCTAACCCTAACTAATAACTAACCTAACTAATAACTAACCTAACTAAACACTAACCTAACTAAAGACTAACCTAACTAATAACTAACCTAACTAAAGACTAACCTAACTAAAGACTAACCCTAACCTAACTAATATCTAACCCTAACTAATATCTAACCCTAACTAATATCTAACCCTAACTAATAACTAACCTAACTAATAACTAACCCTAACCCACAGGGTTATTAGTTATTAGATATTAGTTATTAGTTATTAGATGTTATCTACATGATGACGATGAATCTGTCTGAAGCCTGTGATGGGTTTTTAAATCTCTGCAGAAGTGATGGAATCTGATTGGTTTACGTATAAAGTGATGGAATCTGATTGGTCTACGTATAAAGTGATGGAATCTGATTGGTCTACGTATAAAGTGATGGAATCTGATTGGTTTAAGTATAAAGTGATGGAATCTGATTGGGTTAAGTATAAAGTTTGTGTGTTTGACCCATCAGATCATTGAGACTCTGAGCGCTGTGGACCAAGACCAACCGGAGAACGGACATCACTTCCTGTTCTCTCTGAGCGCCGAGCATGCTGGGAACTTCACCCTGAGAGACAACAAAGGTGCAGTCCACCTTAAAAACACAACACTACAGTCCACCTTAACCTCTTAAGAAATGTTTGAATTTCATGCTTTTTGGTCTAAACATCATACCCAAATTAAAAGTGGTACAGCTCCCGTATACTTTGACACTCTGGGATGTGCCTGATATCATTGGAAAGGAAACACTCTCAAGTGTTTGTTAGAAGTGTCAGGATGATTCTAGGCCGTACTGACACAGAGTTACAGAGGCTAGAATGGAGGGGTTTATTTCCGTCCAAGTCATACATCTGTAAAATGATTAAAGGAACATGCCAACTTATTGGGACTTTATCTTATTCCCCGTATCCCCCAGAGTTAGATAAGTCCCTTCTCATCTCCGTGCATGTTGTAGCTCTTTCCGACGGCTCCACCGGTAGCCTAGCTTAGCACAGATCCTGGAGGTAACTGGCTCCATCTAGCCTAGCTTAGCACAGATCCTGGAGGTAACTGGATCCATCTAGCCTAGCTTAGCACAGATCCTGGAGGTAACTGGCTCCATCTAGCCTAGCTTAGCACAGATCCTGGAGGTAACCGGCTCCATCTAGCCTAGCTTAGCACAGATCCTGGAGGTAACCGGCTCCATCTAGCCTAGCTTAGCACAGATCCTGGAGGTAACTGGCTCCATCTAGCCTAGCTTAGCACAGATCCTGGAGGTAACTGGCTCCAACTAGTCTACTGCTCCCAATAAGTGATAAAATAACGCCAACATGTTCCTATTTCCATGTTGTGATTTGTAGAGTCACAGCGTGTACAAATAACAAGGTCACATGACACACAGCCATCTTCTAACTGTATATAAAACGGGAACTATATTCTCAGAAGGTGAAGCACTGCTACTCTGCTACTTGGGCGGAGTGATATGCTCACAGCACCTGAGAAGCACCGGACAGAGGGTAGAAATGCTTCACTTTTCTGAGAATATAGTTCCCAGTATGATATATTCCTTTAACAGACACTGCTGTAAACACACCTGGTGAGATACAGACAGCACAGGGCTGTAGCCACATGTCTCAGCTCACTACAGAACACATCCAGAAGACAAAAGACTCAAACATGGATTTTATATGAATTCTTTTCTACATATATGTCTGTCCATTTTTCTGATTTCAATTTGAAAAGTGCAAAGAAAGAAGCCAATAAAGTACACACAAACACACCCACATCAATCACACACATACTTGAAATAACTATATACATAAAAATACATAAATATATGTTTGGTGCTTCTGTCCTCAGACAACACAGCGTCCATTCTGACTGCGCCTGGGTTTGTGCGGCGAGATCAGCCCGTCCACTTCCTGCCGGTGGTGATCTCTGACGGCGGTAGGCCGTCTCTGAGCAGCACCAACACACTGACCGTCACCGTCTGCAGCTGTGAGGTCACTGGAGACCGCCGCGCCTGCAGCCAGACGCTGGCACGGCCGCTGGTCACTGGCCTCAGCACCACTACCGGCATACTCACCAGCATCATCACGCTGCTGGGTAACACACACACACACATTATATATATATATATATATATATACACATATACACACACAGAGACACACACACACACATACTGTCACAACCTGGCTCAAGGGCCATGACAAAAGAGGGAGCGAGGCAACGTAAATTATCAAAAGTGATTTATTTAACAAAAGAATAAACTAAACATATCTTTGGTAATGTGCAAAGTGTGTAAACTGTAACTGAAATAAACCCAAAACAAGATGTGGCAGGCAGGATGATCAGGCCATGGTTGATGTCTGGATCGCAGTGGAGAGAGAGTGTAGTCTGACCAGGTGGAGCTTTATCACCTCACAGCTCACAGGTGCACCAGATCTGCAATCAACTCAAACAAAGATGGGTAAGACCAGAGAGGCATCACTCCTACAGAGAGGCCCCACCAGATCACACAAGGGCCGTCACACCTCCCCCCATAAAGTCGGTGCCCAAAGGAGCCAACGGCAAAACCAACTACCACATCCAGCAATCAGAACCGAACATTATTCAAAAAAACAAGTGTTACCAAAATCACCAAAATATAATACAGACTTATACCAAGCAGAAAGGAACCGTTGACCTCCAAATTGCGCCGGAACGATTGCTCACCCCCGTCCCATCTTGAGCAAAACCAGGTACCTGGGAAGCAAAGGAAGAGAACAGGCACACAAAAAAAACAAAAAACAAACAAACAGGGTACAAAACAAAAAAAATGTCAATATTGACCTAGAGCAGAGGGGCACGTGACAACGCATCAGCTATCACGTTGTCTACTCCTTTAATATGCCTAATCTCAAGCGCGTAGGCTTGCAAAAACAACGACCACCTCATGAGTCTCTGATTGGGACATTTAAGTGACTGCAAAAATGTCAGCGGATTGTGATCCGTATAGACAACAAGTGGCCTCCCACCAACGTACACCTCAAAATGCTGCAAAGACCAAACGAGTGCCAGCGCTTCTTTCTCTATCACCGAATAATTCAGCTGATAGCGGTTGAATTTTTTCGAAAAGAAGCTAACTGGTCTCACCAGTCCCTGACCATCCTCCTGCAGCAAAACAGCACCCGCCCCAAACAGACTTGCATCCACTTGAATCATGAACGGCTTATCAAACTGCGGCGCTACTAAAACAGGAGACGAACACAACAAAGACTTGATGTTCTCAAAGGCTTGCTGACACTCATCAGACCACAAAAACTTTGCATTAGCTTTCAACAACTCCGTCAGAGGAAAAACAACTGTAGAGAAGTTTTTACAAAAGCTCCTATAGTATCCGACTAGACCCAAAAAACGTTGTAGCTCTTTTTTAGTAGTAGGCACAGGAAAATGTTCTACTGCCCTAACTTTGGCCTGGACCGGAGCTACACGGCCCTGCCCCACTACACGTCCCAAATACGTCACAGTAGCCCTTGCAAACTCACATTTGGCCAAATTGACAGTCAGTCGCGCCTCAGACAACCTGTCAAAGAATGCCCGAATGCGTTTAAGATGAGCGTGCCACGTCTCACTATATATAACGACATCATCTAGGTAAACAGAACAACCGTCTAGACCAGACACAACACGATTCATCAATCGTTGAAATGTGGCCGGAGCGTTCCTCAAACCAAACGGCATGACTCTATAAGAATAGAGTCCAGACGGTGTAACAAATGCCGAGACCTCCCGAGCACGCGCAGACAACGGAACCTGCCAATATCCCTTAAGCAAGTCAAACTTGCTAACAAACTTGGCAGAACCAACCTGATCTATACAGTCGTCCATCCGCGGCAGCGGAAAGGAATCTGGTTTAGTTACTGAGTTTACCTTTCTGAAGTCTGTACAAAACCTAGGTGATTTATCAGGCTTCGGGACCAAAATACACGGAGAGGACCAACTAGAAAATGACGGGAGAGCAATATTATTTTCCAGCATGTAAGCAACTTCAGAGTCCAGATGTTTAAGTTTCTCTGGAGACATACGGTAAAAACGCTGTTTAATTGGTTGTGCATCTCCAACATCAACATCATGTTCGATCCAATTCGTGCATGTAGGAACATCACCAAACAGACACAGATATTGCTGTATCAGACCAGACAACTCATCACGCCTAGACTCAGTTAAATGCACCAACAAACTATCAAGGTTACAAAGGGTCTCCGAATTTTTTAGACGACCATACAACAAACTGTCATCTGGTTCCGGCACTCCATCTACGCCCTGTGATCCAGACACCGAACTCACAAGCAAAACAGGATGTACCTCGTCATTCACTGACTGGCTTACATCAGCCTCACGTCCATAATAGGGTTTGAGAAGGTTGACATGACATAACTGTGTTGACTTTTTCCGACCTGGTGTAGCAATGATGTAATTGAGGTCAGACCTGCGCTCAGCAACTGTATAAGGACCAGCATATTTAGCCTGAAACGGCGAGCTCACAACAGGCAACAGAGCAAGAACTTGATCCCCCGGACTAAACTCCAGATGCCCCGCACGGCGATCATAGAAATTTTTCATCTTACTCTGTGACACTTGCAAGTTCTCCCTTGCCATTTCACCTGCAACAAACAAACGATGCCTAAAGCCATTGACATAATCAACCAAATTTCTTGGCGGATCGGCCTCCACCAAGCCATCCTTTAAAACAGCCAAGGGCCCACGCACCCTGTGTCCAAAAACCAAGTCATTAGGACTAAAACCAGTACTCTCCTGAACAGCTTCTCTTGCAGCCAGTATAAGCCAAGGAAGACCCCCCTCCCAGTCTCTATCCAGCTCCGTGCAGTATGCACGCAGGAGAGACTTCAGAGTCTGATGGAATCTTTCCAAGGCCCCCTGACTCTGTGCATGATAGGCTGATGACTGGTTATGACGGACATGCAACAACTTCAAAACTTGACCAAACATGTGCGAAGAGAAATTGGACCCCTGATCGCTCTGGATGACCTTCGGAATGCCAAAGACCGAAATAAACTGACTTAGTGCTTTCACCACCGCCTTAGTGGTAATAGCCCTCAACGGATAAGCAGCAGGATACCGAGTGCATTGACACATCACAGTTAGCAGGTACTTACAGCCAGACTTAGAGCACGGCAACGGACCCACACAGTCCACAATCAGATGCTCAAATGGTTCATTTACAACCAGAATAGGTTGTAATGGAGCAGGTCTAACAGACTGATTGGGCTTACCCGTTAGCTGACACACATGACATGTCTTAATGTATGCTGCAACATCTTTCTTCACCCGCGGCCAAAAAAAATGCTTCAAGATGTTAAGATAAGTCTTTCTCACACCAAAGTGCCCACTCTCATCATGAGCAACTTTTAAGACAAGAGGACGAAATCTAGTCGGTACCACCAACTGAATGACAGCATCTCCAACAAAGTCAGTACCCAGAGTCAACCACTTCCTAAACAACAAGCCATTTTGAACAAAATACCCACGTGCTACACTGGTAATCTCCTTAGCAGATGCAACACAATCAAACATTACCTTAAGGGAAGAGTCACTCTGCTGTTCCTGTACCAACTCAGTTAATGACACAGATAGCGGATAGTCTGACAGTGATGGAGCCAGAAACTCAACTACACCCCCATCAGGTTCCCTCACAGACTCAGCGTTACTCATAGCTCGGGTACTTACACAGGCTGAGAAAACTCTAGGCAAGTCAGCGGCAATATGGTCAACAACAGACTCAACTGGGCAAGATGTAACTACTGGCAAAGGGGGAGAATCAGCCCAAACACGGCCACCAGCCAGCCCGTTACCCAGAATGAAATGAATCCCCTCAATGGGCAACGCCGGACGCACACCAACGGCTACCTCGCCCTTCACCAGCTCACAGTCCAGGACCAACTTATGTAATGGTATGGGCAAAACAGTTAAACCCATGCCACGACTAAGGATACAGTCACCCGTATCAGTGTCTTCTGACAGCGGCAGCACAGATCCGACAATGTAGGAGTCAAAGGCCCCTGTGTCCCTCAAGATTTTTACTGGCACCCTAGCCCCACTTCCTACCAGAGACACAAAGCCATCTTTAATAAAAGGAGCATAGGCTGCCAAGACATCCGGTTCAAGCTCTGCAGTAAGCAAGTCAGATACACAGTCCACAATAACCGGCGCAGCGGCTGCCACAGGCTTAACCTTCGATACTCCAGGCTTGTTTTTAAAATGCAGGAGCGGACAATCAGCCTTCCAGTGACCCTTTTCATGACAATAGTTACAGTTAGTGTGGACAGCATCACCCCGCGATACCGCCTCCGACATTGGCACACCAGCTCTCCAAGAACGCTCACGCGTTGTAGCCCGCTCTCTAAACCCTCCTTTATGAAGCAACAAGTACTCATCTGCTGACGCAGCCGCACCCGCCGCCGTAACACACTGCTTCTCACTAACGTATGTTGCAATGTAACCAGGAAGCATATCCTTAAACTGCTCCAAAACCACAAGATCACACAGACCCTCAAAAGTAGTGACCTCCAGCGCAGCCAACCAACGTTTAAAATGACCAGTCAGGTCCCGAGCAAACTCCATATAAGTCTGACCACTACGTTTCTCCCAGGACCTGAAACGTTGGCGATATGCCTCTGGCACCAACTCATACGCTTTTAACACAGCAGATTTGATAGTCGCATAGCCTGAGCTATCCTCTGTATTCAATGATGAATAAGCTTCCTGCGCCCGTCCCGTCAGCACACATTGAAGCATCAACGCACAATCTGCATCAGGCCAACCCCTAGCCCTAGCGACACGCTCAAACAACAAGAAAAACGTATCGGGATCTTTCTCATTAAACGGTGGCAGTAGTCGTAAGTTATTAATATCAAAGGAATGCACAGCTCCAGACAACTGCCCGCTCTGAGCTCCACCGGACCCCGTACCGTCAGTCGCTAAAGATAAACGGCGCCCCTCCAGATCCAATTTGGCCTGCTCTATTTCTTGCCGAATCCTCTCTACCTCAATCTGCTTCTTCATTAGCAATTCATGTTTACATCTGTCATGCTCAAGCTGAAGCAACAACAGCTCCCTCTGTTGATCAAACGATAAGCCCTGAGACTGAACAAACGCACCCGCTGAAACCGTGGAGACTGGAGACTCATCATCCATATCCACAGCCAACACACCTTTCTCCCTCAACTCAGACTTCAAAACTACCCTAATGTTCTCCTTAAGGCGTTTGTCACTTACCACTACCGAAAAGTGTTCCGCAATCTTCAGCAACTGCTCCTTAGTACAACGCCCCAACGCCTCCTCAGACGGAGCCGCAATAAACGCATCACACTCCGCCATTACAACACACTACAACCGACAAAACAAAACCACAGCAACAGACCCAGCAAGACGATGCAACGTCCCCGTGCGCATTAAGAGGACTAACCCCCACCTGGTATGGAGCCTCCTCGCTATCTAAATCAACCCAGCTAACTAACTCAACCCTAGTCTTCATGCAGCTACTTGTGGTGGGTACTTATGCACTAACGACCGCTGGCTAGGGAGAGCAACTAGCACGCTAGCAACCCTCCGAAAACCACGGACATGCTCCCAAGCCAAAAGCTTCACCCACGTTCGCCACAACACTATCAAGAATCAGCTCAACAAGCCCAAAAATGGACCGTCGTTACAGCCTACAAGAGAAAACTCCACCCACAACAACCAACAGCACGCACACGAGGACCCACACCAGCCACCCGGATCACCTGTCGACCGTAGCCCCAACAAACAACTTACAAAACAAAAAAACAAAAAAAAAGACACCAACAAAGTCAATACAAATGCCAGAAAATAAGCCCTCACTACCCCGGTCAACCAGCCAAATCAACGCACAGCACCACCGCACTACCAAACGAACAAACCAGCAAACAATAACCAAAGCACAAAAAAAACTTCTTACCAGTCCGACGGGCTGCCACGCTCCCAACAAACTAAACCACAGCACACACTAACCGAACACAAAAACCGGCACGAGCCCCCATTTTGTCACAACCTGGCTCAAGGGCCATGACAAAAGAGGGAGCGAGGCAACGTAAATTATCAAAAGTGATTTATTTAACAAAAGAATAAACTAAACATATCTTTGGTAATGTGCAAAGTGTGTAAACTGTAACTGAAATAAACCCAAAACAAGATGTGGCAGGCAGGATGATCAGGCCATGGTTGATGTCTGGATCGCAGTGAAGAGAGAGAGTGTAGTCTGACCAGGTGGAGCTTTATCACCTCACAGCTCACAGGTGCACCAGATCTGCAATCAACTCAAACAAAGATGGGTAAGACCAGAGAGGCATCACTCCTACAGAGAGGCCCCACCAGATCACACAAGGGCCGTCACAATACACACACACACAAATACACACATATACACACACAGAGACACACACACACACACATATACACACAGAGACACACACACACACACACAGACACACACACTCGCACACACACACACACACACACACACACAGATATACAGTATCTCACAAAAGTGAGTACACCCCTCACATTTTAGTAAATATTTCATTATATCTTTTAATGGGACAACACTGAAGAAATTACACTTTGCTCCAATGTAAATTATGAAGTGTACAGCTTGTATAATGTAAAGTATTAAGTGTACAGCTTGTATAACAGTGTAAAGTATTAAGTGTACAGCTTGTATAACAGTGTAAAGTATTAAGTGTACAGCTTGTATAACAGTGTAAAGTATTAAGTGTACAGCTTGTTTAACAGTGTAAAGTATTAAGTGTACAGCTTGTATAATGTAAAGTATGAAGTGTACAGCTTGTATAATGTAAAGTATTAAGTGTACAGCTTGTATAACAGTGTAAAGTATTAAGTGTACAGCTTGTATAACAGTGTAAATGTGCTGTCCCCTCAAAATAACTCAACACACAGCCATTAATGTCTAAACCGCTGGCAACAAAAGTCAGTACACCCCTAAGTGAAAATGTCCAATTGGGCCCAAAGAGTTAATATTTTGTGTGGCCACCATTATTTTCCAGCACTGCCTTAACCCTTGGGCATGGAGTTCACCAGAGCTTCCCAGGTTGCCACTGGACTCCTCTTCCACTCCTCCATGACGACATCACGGAGCTGGTGGATGTTAGAGACCTTGTGCTCCTCCACCTTTCGTTTGAGGATGCCCCACAGATGCTCAGTAGGGTTCAGGTCTGGAGACATGCTTGGCCAGTCCATCACCTCTACCCTCAGCTCCTTTAGCAAGGCAGTGGTCGTCTTGGAGGTGTGTTTGGGGTGGTTATCATGTTGGATTACTGCCCTGTGGCCTAGTCTCCAAAGGGAGGGATCATGCTCTGCTTCAGTATGTACCAGTCAGTTTTGGGGAAGTTACTTTTAAAAAGTAGTGTTTGCTCGTTACTCGTTACTTCTTAAAAAAGTAATCGGTTACTTTACTTAGTTACCCCCTATGGAAAGTAACTTTTTACTTTACTCGTTACTTTTACGTTACTTTTAAAAGCAGGCTTCTCTGGCAGAGACTGAAGTTAATTATACCAAAACTACCTTTGACTATAAAGCCAATCTCTGGTGTATCAGTAAAGTGTCTGAACTCCACTGCAGGCTGGATTCTCTACTCACAGAGGGACGGCTGATTCATTGTGAACCAGTCCAGCGCGGGTTGAATGCACATCAGCAGGTCATCGGCGTTACACGGTGTTAGTGTATACTATGTAATGTCTGTATCGACTTGTACCGGTTGCGCAGCCACGATGGTCCGTGCATTGTCGTAGACACATGCAGCCTCTGCTCTGGAAATCCACAGCGGTCCGCTGCGTGTACGTATGAGGCCATTTCCACCTCATCCATCTGTGAGGTTGTCAGCTTTGTGTCTGTCTGGCTCAGAGCACCGTCCAGCAAAAAGCCACGAAGCTTAAAATGCTCTCAAAAGTTAGCGTTGGCTGCTTCTCGCTTGCCATGATTACTCTGCTACCAGCCTCTGTCATGGCCCGTGTGGAGCTTGTGAGAAGGCAGTGTCGCTGTCAAATCTGTCCCTGGGAAAAGTAACGTTGTGCCGAATTGAAAAAGGAACTACGTTTTTACCCGAAAAAGTAGTTACGTTACTGTAACGCGTTACACCCAACACTGGTCAGAGTACATGTTGGCATTCATGGTTCCCTCAGTGAACTCTAGCTCCCCATCGGCAGAACTCATGCAGCCCCAGGCCATGACACTCCCACCACCATGCTAGACTGTAGGCAAGTCACACTTGTCTTGACTTGTCTCACGCTTGACACCATCTGAACCAAATAAGTTTATCTTGGTCTCATCAGACCACAGGACATGGTTCCAGTAATCCATGTCCTTAGTCTGCTTGTCTTCAGCAAACTGCAGGCTTTCTTGTGCATCATTGAGACAACACTTTGAGACAGTAATCCACGCCTTTGTGACCACTCGGCTGGATTACTGTAATGCACTTTATATAGGGGCTAGTGGGTCCTCCATTGCTCGTCTTCAACTGGTACATAATGCTGCTGCACGTCTTTTAACTGGCACACGCAAGTACGAGCACATTTCACCTGTTGTAGCTTCACTCCACTGGTTGCCTGTCCATTTGAGGATTCATTTTAAAATTCTTGTGTTTTTTAAAGCCTTGAATGGCCCCAGCTTACCTCTCTGAGCTGCTGCACCCCTACACTCCCAGCCAATCTCTCAGGTCAGTTGACCAGCCGATCTCTCAGGTCAGCTGACCAGCTGCTCCTGACGGTGCCTAAAGCTAGGCTTAAGCTCAGAGGGGACCGAGCGTTTGCCGTTGCAGCTCCAAAACTTTGGAATGGACTGCCTCTGCACATTAGACAGGCCTCCTCTCTGTCTAATTTTAAAAATCTTCTTAAAACACACCTCTTTTCTTTGGCTTTTAACACCAGGTAGTGTTGATCTTATGTGTATACTTGCATATTTGTATTGTGTTTGTCACATTTCTGTTTCATCTTTTTGTGCAGCACTTTGGAAACCTTGTGTTTGTTAAAATCGTGCTATATAAATAAAGTGGATTGGAGTGGATTTGATCATCTTAAGAAGAGGCTTCTCTCTGGGACGACAGCCATGTAAACCAGTTAGATGCAGAGTGCAGCGTATGGTCTGAGCACTGACAGGCTGACCCCCCCACCCCTTCAACCTCTGCAGCAATGCTGGCGGCACTTGTACGTCTATTTCCCAAAAACGACCTCTGGATATGACGCTGAGCACACGCACTCAACTTCTGTGGTTGACCACGGCGAGGCCTGTTCTGAGTGGAGCCGGTCCTGTTAAACCGCTGTGTGGTCTGGGCCACCGTGCTGCAGCTCAGTTTCAGGGTGTTGGCAATCTTCTTATAGCCTAGGCCAGTCATTCCCAAACTGTGGTCCGCGGACCACTAGTGGTCCATGAGGGTATTGCAGGTGGTCCGTGGAAAAGCAAAATAAAATATAAAATAATAGTTTTTACCAGGAAATTCCCATAAAGAACTTTATTTTCTTTATTGTTAACCAGGAGTAGGCCTACTGTGTTTTCATTAAATGTGTACAGGGCCAGAGGCAAAGAATATTGTCATGATCACATCACATGCATAGCCTTTATAGGGAGTTTATATGAAATTTTAAATTATAAATGGAATGAATAAGGCATATTATTTTAATTTCCAGTTAGTTTCTTGGTCTCACGTTTCTGAAATGTTTTGCGGATGTGCTGTTAAGTGGACAAACTCACATAGCCTACTTTTTGAGGACTTTTGAGGTAAAACTCTGAAGATTAATAATCCCCTAAAATCGCCAAAGGTTTTGAAATGTTGACTATATCCAAGTGTTGTTATTACTGTATAGATTTAATACTGTTGCGTCTCCAGGGATTAAAGGACCCAAATGCAGGGAGAGGCAGGCAGGCGGGAGAAGGGTTGAACTCGAGGATTTATTAATCGAAACACAAAAACGAACCAAGGAAGCAGCTGGAAAAACCAATTCCAAAATAAGAAGAAAGGTATCCAAAAAACCAAGGGAGAACAAAAACCAGGGAAATACAGAACTGACACGGGGAAAGCACACGAACACACATGCAAACTAACCGGGCAAGGACACAAAACGATCTGACAACAGACACAGGAAACACAAGGCTAAATAAACCGGGTAACGAGCAAACACGGGACAGGTGCCACCAGGGCGGGGGAACAGGTGGAGCACATAGACAATCACACAGGCGGGAAAACACAGGAAGCAGAACTAGACACGACAAGACAGAAAACTAGACTATCAAAATAAAACAGGAAACAGAACATAATACAAAACAAGACCGTAAATACACAAACACAAAGAGACAAGACATAGAACCAAAATACCAGATCCAAATTAAAACAGGAAACAAAGCAAAAAACCGAAACCATAACAAATACTCCATTGCTTTGGAAATCAGCCTGTTGTTCAAATTAACCTGAGATGACCTGTTATAGTTTTAGTGCTAGTAGGCCTATTAACAGGTGCAGATTAATTCAGGGAGGACTGTGTGGAGACATATTTTATTATGTGTATTATGAGGTGGTCCGTGAAAACTTTTGATTACAAATAGTGGTCCACACACACAAAAAGGTTGAAAACCCCTGGCCTAAGCCATCTTTATGTAGAGCAACAACTCTTCCAGTGACCAGTATGAGAGAGTGTGAGAGCGGTAACACCAAATTTAACACACCTGCTCTCCATTCACACCTGAGACCTTGTAACACTAATGACTCACATTACACCAAGGAAGGAAAATGGCTAATTGGGCCCAATTTGGACAATTTAACATAGGGGTGTACTGCCTTTAGTTGCCAGCGATTTAGACATTAATGGCTGTGTTGAGTTATTTTGAGGGGACAGCACATTTACACTGTTATACAAGCTGTACACTTCATACTTTACTCTGTTATACAAGCTGTACACTTCATACTTTACTCTGTTATACAAGCTGTACACTTCATACTTTACTCTGTTATACAAGCTGTACACTTCATACTTTACACTGTTATACAAGCTGTACACTTCATACTTTACTCTGTTATACAAGCTGTACACTTCATACTTTACATTGGAGCAAAGTGTAATTTCTTCAGTGTTGTCCCATTAAAAGATATAGTGACATATTTACTAAAATGTGAGGAGTGTACTCAGTTTTGTGAGATACTGTCCTTGTGTGTATGTGTGTATTGCAGTTATTGATTGACTCCTCCCCTTCCTGTCTCCTAGGTGTTGTCATGGTAACAGCAGCTGTCAGGCGTGGGAGGCAAGAGCCTGTGATGACGGACGAGGAGCGGGACATCCTGGAGAACATCGGTCGTTACGACGACGAGGGAGGAGGAGAGGAAGACACCGAGGCCTTCGACATGCTCGCTCTGAGACGGACAGAACCAGGACCCCTCAGAGAACAAGACCTGCACCCAGGACCCCTCAGAGACCACCTCCCACCACCGGGACCCCTCAGAGACCACCACCCACCACCAGGACCCCTCAGAGAACAAGACCTGCACCCAGGACCCCTCAGAGACCACCTCCCACCACCAGGACCCCTCAGAGAACAAGACCTGCACCCAGGACCCCTCAGAGACCATGAGGCCTTCGACATGCTCGCTCTGAGACGGACAGAACCAGGGCCCCTCAGAGACCACCTCCTACCACCAGGACCCCTTAGAGACCACCTCCCACCACCAGGACCCCTCAGAGACCACCTCCCACCACCAGGACCCCTCAGAGATCACCTCCCACCACCAGGATCCCTCAGAGACCACAACTTCCTCCCGCTGCCACAAGGACCCCTCAGAGACCACCTCCCACCACCAGGACCCCTTAGAGACCACCTCCCACCACCAGGACCCCTCAGAGACCACCTCCCACCACCAGGACCCCTCAGAGACCACCTCTCACCACCAGGACCCCTCAGAGACCACAACCTCCTCCCGCTGCCACCAGGACCCCTCAGAGACCACGACCCACCACCTGGACCCCTCAGAGACAAGGACCTGCTCCCGCTGCCACCAGGACCCCTCAGAGATCACGACCTCCACCTGCTGCCACCAGGACCCCTCAGAGACCACCTCCCACCACCAGGACCCCTCAGAGACCAGGACCTCCTCCCCTCGGAGTCCCAGGTGGATAAGAAGCATCTGTTCCAGGAGTTAATCGGGGTCCGACTGCAGGAGGCGGACCAGGACCGGGCAGCGCCCCCCTACGACTCGCTGCAGACCTACGCCTTCGAGGGCAGCGGATCGGCTGCCGGGTCTCTCAGCTCGCTGGACTCTTTAAACCCGCAGGACTCGCTGGACCCGCTGGACTCGCTGGACTCGCTGGACTCGCTGGAGTCCGAGCAGAACTACGAGTTCCTGAGAGAGTGGGGGCCGAGGTTCAGGAAGCTGGCTGACCTTTATGGACACGACGAGGGGGGCAGAGTCTGCTCGTAGCCTGCAGGGGGCGGAGTCTGATTGTAGCCTGCAGGGGGGGAGTCTGATTGTAGCCTGCAGGGGGGGAGTCTGCTCGTAGCCTGCAGGGGGAGGAGTCTGCTCGTAGCCTGCAGGGGGAGGAGTCTGCTCGTAGCCTGCAGGGGGCGGAGTCTGCTCGTAGCCTGCAGGGGGGCGGAGTCTGATTGTAGCCTGCAGGGGGCGGAGTCCGCTCGTAGCCTGCAGGGGGAGAGTCTGCTCATAGCCTGCAGGGGGAGGAGTCTGCTCGTAGCCTGCAGGGGGAAGAGTCTGCTCGTAGCCTGCAGGGGGCGGAGTCTGCTCGTAGCCTGCAGGGGGAGGAGTCTGCTCGTAGCCTGCAGGGGGAGAATCTGCTCGTAGCCTGCAGGGGGCGGAGTCTGCTCGTAGCCTGCAGGGGGCGGAGTCTGCTCGTAGCCTGCAGGGGGAGGAGTCTGCTCGTAGCCTGCAGGGGGAGAATCTGCTCGTAGCCTGCAGGGGGCGGAGTCTGCTCATAGCCTGCAGGGGGCGGAGTCTGCTCGTAGCCTGCAGGGGGCGGAGGACGCCACAACACACGTTTAAAAACCCATGTTATGGAATGGTATTAAGGTTTGAATATGCAATACAGACACAGATTTAACGACCTAGCTCTGACATTCCTGTTGTTCATGATGTCATTGCTCTTGGACCGGGTGCACTGCAAAACGTTAGCGTGTTGCTAACGAGTGAAGTCAACTGAAGTCAGCCAAAGCTGTGTAACTAAGACTGTGCAACTAAACACAACTAAGTATAATGTAAACAACCTTACTGTTGTGAAAACGTCCTTGAAACTGTGCAAAGTTCTGCAAACTCGTCCTCCTGTGTAACTGCTGCTGCGTTTGTTTAGCTGTTGCGCCCATAGATATACATAAAGCCTTTACGTATATCTATGGTTGCGCC
>NC_050181.1:31236606-31249106 GCF_008315115.2 Sander lucioperca
ATCCTTCGTACAGTCAGTACATATTGTAGTACAAAATAGGTGATACATGTTTCATTATGGTACTAGATGTAAATACATCCCTGTAAAAGTACTGCAGTAGTAGAGAGAATACTACAGACAACCCTGAAATGTATTGATGAAAAACAATACAGTACGATCACAACATAGGTTGATTTGAATCAAAGCAAAATAATTAGCTAGGAAATAGAAAAGGAAAGACTGTAGTACTGTAAAACATCAAATGCAGTATTCCTCAACTTGGTTGTACTGTAAAAAGCAAAACAACGAAGTGATTACTGTACTTCTACATATTCATCAACTCTGTCTTGTGGATTTGGTCGCAGGTTCTCATCTACATCACAATTATCCAAACATCTTGGAAAAAACCTTCGGGCATGGAAAACAATGTGGTACGAGTATATATAAGTTTATGTATATGTATATATACAGTATATATATATAAAGTATATATCTCAAACATCAGTAACGAGTTGGCAGAATTGGACAAGCAATTCTAAAGGCCTGCATGCATACAGTGCAGTACTGTCAATACTGTAAATAGTCTCAAAGGTAGTACATGGGACCATAGAAACAGTGTCTGATAAACAGTAGTACATTACAGTAGTAGTACATGGACCATAGACACTGTCTGGTAAACAGTAGTACATTACAGTAAAGGTAGTACATGGCCCATAGTAACAGTGTCTGATATACGGTAGTACATTACAGTAAAGAATGATGATGAAATATTACATCCATAGATACTGTATTCTGATGGTTCACACTAATTGGTAACAATGAATTTCGTAACATTCATAACATGGAATATTATATATATATATATATATATATATATATATATATATATATATATATATATATATATATATATATATTCTATATCTGTTTCCATACAACTATTCATCAATAGTAATGCAACAGTTACTTATCATTTAGAGTAGTTGTATGGATTGATAGTTAGATCATTGTAATAAAATGAATAGACAATCATCTGAAATGTAATGTGTGAATGGTATTTTGAAGTATAAGTACTTTGATGTTAAGTTGTATCATATTGAACAGCTGATCTCAGGTTTATGTGTATTGTATCCAAGTAATTGAAAAAAGTGTTAGAGTGAAAAATGTGTATATTGATCATTGGTTGTGAGTTTTGTGTCTAGAGTTTTGAAAAATGACGTCAAGGTTGTGAAGTTAGTGCCAACGTGATTGTTAAAAACTGTATTATGTTTTGAGCGCGGGAACGGGGCGGGGCCGGTTGCAGGGCAGCAGCTGATTGGTCCGTGTGGCGGTGACGCTGCGAACCAGTCAGCTGATTCATCAGGCTCGTTGGAGATGAGATGCGCAGAATCGTTCATTGGCGATCGCCGCCCAATGCATGCTGGGTAGATTTGTGTCCGACTTGATCCGACTTGCTCTGACGTCATGCACACGTGGTCAACGATGACCTCATGAGATCACGGCGGCCGCAGTTTTTAGAGCCAGGCGCCGCAGTTGCTCTCCACCGACTGTAAGACCCAGGCGGACCCAGGGCATGCTGGGAAACACCGGCCTCTCAGCTGATCTAACAGCTGATTGGTTCACAATCGACTCAACATGATGATATTTTATATAAACTTTTTATTGATTTTGATTTGGAGGGATTTTAACTGCTATTAGTCTGATTTAAAGGCTTATTCTGTACAGAACACATGTTGTGAGGCTGATAGTGACGTTTAGAAGTCAGAGAGACTGTAATCAGATTACAGATCATCTCCAGTCTGTTATTAATTAACATCAGCACCAGATCATCTCCAGTCTGTTGATTAAAATCAGCACCAGATCATCTCCAGTCTGTTAATTAACATCAGCACCAGATCATCTCCAGTCTGTTATTAATTAACATCAGCACCAGATCATCTCCAGTCCGTTGATTAAAATCAGCATCAGATCAGATGTAGAGCATGTTAACAGCTACTCTGTCATAATTAAACAATTGGAGACTGTGTAGGAGCTGATATTTGGGTCTGAAAACATGAAAACATTAAATCAGAATCGGACCACAGTGTTTGTGTGACTTCCTGTTCAGCCTGAAGGCTGCTGGATCAGCTGGATCAGCTGGGAACTGTCTGATTGACAGCTGATTTTAGTCCCCGCCCCCCCGGCTGCTCTCGTCCACCTTACAGGAGAGGAGCAGCTCATCTCCAACCAGCCTAATCATTCAGAGAACGGAGCAGCTGCTGCTAAGGACGTTACGTGTCACGTGGTTTTCTCCGTCCCAAAGCGACCTTGGGAGCTGTAGTTCAGATGGAGTTGTAGTTCATGGTCTGGAGCGTCAGCGTCAGACTGGTGAAACGCCCTGCAGGGCGACTTCTTTAAATGCTGTAGGGGGCGCTAAATAAAACGTTAAGTTCTGTAAAACTCGCAGAGAGGACTTTTATTGTGACAGCGCCGTAACCCGGATGTGACCGGCAGTGTTTCCGGTGCTGTGAGGCTGACAGTAGCACTCCGAGCAGAGTTCTCAGCGCCGTGCTTGGTGTGTTGTCGTGGCTGTGTGTCGGTGATATGCGGGTGTGTTTGGGCCCCTGCGGGCCCTCGCTGCTCGGCCTGGCCCCCTGCGGGCCCTCGCTGCTCGGCCTGGCCCTGCTGCTGGCCTCGGTCCCCCCTCTCTGGGCCTGGGACGCGGACCTGGAGCTGCTGGACCTGGTGGAGGAGATCCCGCAGAGCTTCTACCAGTTCCTGTCTCTGGACCAGGTCCGTGTGTGTCTCTGTTAGGGTCTCTGTGTGTTTAGATGGCTGCTGGAGCCTCATGGGTGGGTTATAATGCAGGGAGGACGCTAGATCTCACCCGCTACACGTGTCGACGTCAACACGGGCACACTGCGCAGGCGCCGAGACACAGCCGTGACTGCAGTGTTTATGTTTCACTCCGCTCATTGTTAACCATGTTGTTGATATTTCTGCCACCGTCCTGTTGAGAAATCTGACAGATTATCTCCAGAAAGAGACCCCAGAAATCCACCGGTTACACGTGCTAAATGCTGATGTTTCCATGGTTACAGCGCAGCAGCTGTTACCAGCCGAGTGCCACGCACACACACAGAGAAGCTAAGTTAACGCTAGCTAGCAGCTGTGGTCCAGTTCCTCATGCTAACGGCTAACACATGATTATATCAGATTATTGGGTCATGCTGAGAGTTGTCTCTGTTATTGTGTCCACCCTCATTGATATACATGGGTGGACACAATAATAGAAACAGAAGGACTAACAGGGACAAGCCTGCTATCTGTTTATACTTCATTCATTTTATATATTAATTTATATATTAATCTCCTGAAGCCTTGCTGACCTGTCTGCTTGTCTGTCTGCCTGTCTGTCTGTCTCTCTCTCTGTCTCTCTGTCTGTCTGCCTGTCTGTCTGTCTGTCTCTCTCTCTGTCTGTTTGTCTGTCTGTCTCTGTCTGTCTGTCTGTGTCTGTCTCTCTGTTTCTCTCTCTGTCTGCCTGTCTCTCTCTCTCTCTCTGTCTGTCTCTCTCTGTCTGTGTCTGTCTCTCCTTGTCTGTCTCTCTCTCTCTGTCTGTGTCTGTCTCTCTCTCTCTGTCTCTCTGTCTGTCTGCCTGTCTCTCTCTCTCTCTCTCTCTCTCTCTCTCTTTCTGTCTGTATCTCTAATCTGTCTGCCTCTCTAACCTGCCTGTCTGTCTGTCTCTTTAACCTGCCTGTCTGTCTGCTTGTCTGTGTCTTTAACCTGTCTGTCTGCCTCTCTAAGTCTAACCTGTCTGTCTCTCTAACCTGTCTGTCTCTCAGGATGCGTCAGCATTAGAGGTGAAGAAGGCATATCGCCGGCTGTCTCTCTCTCTGCATCCTGATAAGAACAAAGATGAAAACGCTGAAACTCAGTTCAGACAGGTGAGAAGCTCTTAATTCTTCTAAATGATTTCCCTCTACAGAGCTCTAGAGCCGGCGTCCTGCTCCTTCTATAGACTCAGAGCTCTAGAGCCGGCGTCCTGCTCCCTCTACAGACTCAGAGCTCTAGAGCCGGCGTCCTGCTCCCTCTACAGACTCAGAGCTCTAGAGCCAGCGTCCTGCTCCCTCTACAGACTTAGAGCCGGTGTCCTGCTCCCTCTACAGACTCAGAGCTCTAGAGCCCTCTATAGACTCAGAGCTCTAGAGCCGGCGTCCTGCTCCCTCTACAGACTCAGAGCTCTAGAGCCAGCGTCCTGCTCCCTCTACAGACTTAGAGCCGGTGTCCTGCTCCCTCTACAGACTCAGAGCTCTAGAGCCCTCTACAGACTCAGAGCTCTAGAGCCAGCGTCCTGCTCCCTCTACAGACTCAGAGCTCTAGAGCCGGCGTCCTGCTCCCTCTACAGACTCAGAGCTCTAGAGCCAGCGTCCTGCTCCCTCTACAGACTCAGAGCTCTAGAGCCGGCGTCCTGCTCCCTCTACAGACTCAGAGCTCTAGAGCCGGCGTCCTGCTCCCTCTACAGACTCAGAGCTCTAGAGCTGGCGTCCTGCTCCCTCTACAGACTCAGAGCTCTAGAGCCCTCTACAGACTCAGAGCTCTAGAGCCGGCGTCCTGCTCCCTCTACAGACTCAGAGCTCTAGAGCCGGCGTCCTGCTCCCTCTACAGACTCAGAGCTCTAGAGCTGGCGTCCTGCTCCCTCTACAGACTCAGAGCTCTAGAGCCCTCTACAGACTCAGAGCTCTAGAGCCCTCTACAGACTCAGAGCTCTAGAGCCGGCGTCCTGCTCCCTCTACAGACTCAGAGCTCTAGAGCCGGCGTCCTGCTCCCTCTACAGACTCAGAGCTCTAGAGCCCTCTACAGACTCAGAGCTCTAGAGCTGGCGTCCTGCTGTAAACCCTAACTCACTTGTTAAGAACTCATCTCATCATAACAGAGTTGAATGATCTCTTTGTGCTTTAATTTTCAGCTGGTGGCCATTTTTTATTATTATTATATGTATTATATTTATATTTATTATTTTCAGCTGGTGGCCATTTATTATTATTATTATATGTATTATATTTATATTTATATTTATATTTATTATTTTCAGCTGGTGGCCATTTATGAAGTCCTGAAGGATGAGGAGCGCCGACGCAAGTGAGTCTAAACATTATTATACGTGTGTGTGTGTGTGTGTGTGTGTGTGTGTGTGTGTGTGTGTGTGTGTGTGTGTGTGTGTGTGTGTGTGTGTGTGTGTATTATTAACCGTAGTGTGTGTGTGTGTGTGTGTGTGTGTGTGTGTGTGTTATTAACGTAGTGTGTGTATGACATCAGGTATGATGACATCCTGGAGAACGGGCTCCCTGATTGGCGGCAGCCGGTCTTCTACTACAGACGCGTGAGGAAGATGAGCAACGCTGAGCTGGCCTTCCTCCTCTTCCTCATCCTCACTGTGGGACACTACGCAGTCATCTGGTCCATCTACCTGGAGAAACAGCTGGTGAGAGAGCCAATCAGAGCGTAGCTTACAGCCAATCAGAGCGTAGCTTACAGCCAATCAGAGCACAGCTTACAGCCAATTAGAGCGCATCTTACAACCAATTAGAGCGCATCTTACAGCCAATTGGAGCGCATCTTACAGCCAATCGGAGCGCAGCTTACAGCCAATCAGAGCACAGCTTACAGCCAATCAGAGCACAGCTTACAGCCAATCACAGCGCAGCTTACAGCCAATCAGAGCCCAGCTATGCAGGTAACACCATGTTCTGTTCCTCCTCGTTGTTTCAGGACGAGCTGCTGAGTAAGAAGAAGAAAGAGAAGAAGAAGAAGCTGAGCTCCAGACCACCAGACGAGCTCCGCAGCGCCACGCACGACAGGTACACATACTACTTCCTGTACACATACTACTTCCTGTACATACTACTTCCTGTACACATACTACTTCCTGTTCCTGTTCCAGGTACAGATACTACTACAGAACAAACCTTAGAATTAATCCAATAGTACGTGAATTACTTAATACTACTTCTGGTGAAGTATTACAGTACGTAAACACTGGACACTACGCTGGCATCAGTATCCCACAATGCAATGCGGTCGTAACAACAATGTTCATAACAACCGGACAGAAACCGAGCAGCTCTGTAACGAGTGTTGGTCGAGTTATTTACCTCTTTTCAGGAATATAAGCATTATCTGGCGATGCTGCTAGAGCGGACTCTGTTGGTAACATGACGTGATAAATCCCGTAACATGACATCGTGATAAATCCCGTAACATGACATCGTGATAAATCCCGTAACATGACATCGTGATAAATCCCGTAACATGACATCGTGATAAATCCTGTAACATGACATCGTGATAAATCCTGTAACATGACGTGATAAATCCCGTAACATGACATCGTGATAAATCCCGTAACATGACATCGTGATAAATCCCGTAACATGACATCGTGATAAATCCCGTAACATGACATCGTGATAAATCCCGTAACATGACATCGTGATAAATCCCGTAACATGACATCGTGATAAATCCTGTAACATGACGTGATAAATCCCGTAACATGACATCGTGATAAATCCCGTAACATGACATCGTGATAAATCCTGTAACATGACGTGATAAATCCTGTAACATGACATCGTGATAAATCCTGTAACATGACATCGTGATAAATCCTGTAACATGACATCGTGATAAATCCTGTAACATGACATCGTGATAAATCCTGTAACATGACATCGTGATAAATCCTGTAACATGACGTGATAAATCCTGTAACATGACGTGATAAATCCTGTAACATGACATCGTGATAAATCCTGTAACATGACATCGTGATAAATCCTGTAACATGACATCGTGATAAATCCTGTAACATGACATCGTGATAAATCCCGTAACATGACATCGTGATAAATCCCGTAACATGACATCGTGATAAATCCCGTAACATGACATCGTGATAAATCCCGTAACATGACATCGTGATAAATCCCGTAACATGACATCGTGATAAATCCTGTAACATGACATCGTGATAAATCCTGTAACATGACATCATGATAAATCCTGTAACATGACATTGTGATAAATCCTGTAACATGACATCATGATAAATCCTGTAACATGACGTGATAAATCCTGTAACATGACATCGTGATAAATCCTGTAACATGACATCGTGATAAATCCTGTAACATGACATCGTGATAAATCCTGTAACATGACATTGTGATAAATCCTGTAACATGACATCATGATAAATCCTGTAACATGACATCATGATAAATCCTGTAACATGACGTGATAAATCCTGTAACATGACGTGATAAATCCTGTAACATGACGTGATAAATCCTGTAACATGACATCGTGATAAATCCTGTAACATGACATTGTGATAAATCCCGTAACATGACATCGTGATAAATCCCGTAACATGACATTGTGATAAATCCCGTAACATGACATTGTGATAAATCCCGTAACATGACATCGTGATAAATCCCGTAACATGACATTGTGATAAATCCTGTAACATGACATCGTGATAAATCCTGTAACATGACATCGTGATAAATCCCGTAACATGACATGATAAATCCTGTAACATGACATCATGATAAATCCTGTAACATAACGTGATAAATCCTGTATCATGACATGATAAATCCTGTAACATGACATGATAAATCCTGTAACATAACGTGATAAATCCTGTAACATGACATCATGATAAATCCTGTAACATAACGTGATAAATCCTGTAACATGACATGATAAATCCCCTAAAATGACGTGATAAATCCTGGCTCTCTCTGTGTGTTTGTTTCAGAGCTTACGAGCGGCCGCACTGGCACGACATCCTCCCTCTGAAGCTCAGCATCTGGCTCTACCTGTCCATCAAGAACCTGCCGCACACCGTGCAGGTAGGAGCTGCAGACCTTAACATTACCTACATCATCTACACTACCAACACTACCTACATTATCTACACTACCTACATTATCTACACTACCTACATTACCTACATTATCTACACTACCTACATTACCTACACTACCTACATTATCTACACTACCTACATTACCTACACTACCTACACTACCTACATTACCTACACTACCTACATTACCTACATTACCTACACTACCTACATTATCTACACTACCTACATTATCTACACTACCTACTAGGGCTGGGCGATATGACCTAAAAATAAAATCCCCGATTTTTTCCAAAAAAATCCGATTTAAGATTTAAATCGATTTTTTTCTCCCCCTACTTAAAATCAATCTGCAGATGACAAAGAAATTGTTCAAAACAAGTTTTAACTTTATTTTGTTTTGACTCACACACACGCACACACATGGGGCATGTATACCATTATGATTATTCATGCCAATTTTGTGGAAATATAAATTGGTTTGAGTGTTTTCCCTTTTTATGGATGGGGGGGTGCTATATATTCAACAAACAAACGGATGCGTGAGATAAAGCTGTTTTCACACATACAGGTATTTCACTTCTCGTTCCTCGCTAAAAGTTCAAATCATTTTAACGTTATTGCGCAACCTTGCCCCTATTTCCACCTGTTGCTGAGTAACGTACATTAACATCCCATGGTCTCTTGAATGTAGCATACCTGGAGCAAGCTCCTTCGTAGTAACTAGCGGTAGAAACAAACGTCGAAGAGGAGCTCCGTGCTACAGAGCGGCGATTGCTAGTTGTTTAAGCCGCTACAGACCTCCATCACAGCTCGGTCGTATCAGCGGCATTTAGTAGATGTGTTGAGCCGCAAAAGAGTTCCTCAATACCGCCTCTGGTGCCCCGCATGGTGGTCCTTTAGGTCAGCGGTAGCTGGTGGTTCAGTTATCCGAGAATAGGTGACTCTCAGCCGGGGACAGAGCACCGCGAGCTGCCGGTCATTTCGGCGGAGATTATGGATAAGTAAGTAATGAAACTACTAGTTAAGAAAAGAATTAATATTAGTCCCTGTCGCTGCCATGTTGTTTGTGTATCTCTATGGCAAACGCGCGGGGCGAGGGCTGAGCCCGTTCGGAGCTATGGGAGCCCAGAGGGGAGCGTTGGCGGATGTTAAGGAGAAAATCGATTTTCATTTTAACAAATCGACGTTAACTACACATTCGAGTTAATCGATAAAATCGATTTTTCGCCCAGCCCTACTACCTACATTACCTACACTACCTACATTATCTACACTACCTACATTATCTACATTATCTACATTACCTACACTACCTACATTACCTACATCATCTACACTACCTACATTATCTACACTACCTACATTACCTACATTATCTACATTATCTACATTACCTACATTATCTACATACCTACATTATCTACCTGTCCATCAAAAACCTGCCGCACACCGTGCAGGTAGGAGCTGCAGACCTATGATCACTCAGACCAGGGGTGTCAAACTCCATGTCACTATGGGCCACACTGGAAAATGAGAATACATCAAGGGCCAGACATGTACGGGCTTATTAACATTACCCAAGGGATCCTGACTAACCTTTGGGTCTCTGTCTCTGTGTTTCAAGAGCTGAAGCAGTACTACGAGGCCTACCTCTCCTTATTACCCTGACTAACCCTTAGGTCTCTGTCTCTGTGTGTATTTCAGGAGCTGAAGCAGTACTACGAGGACTACCTCTCCTTATTACCCTGACTAACCCTTAGGTCTCTGTCTCTGTGTGTATTTCAGGAGCTGAAGCAGTACTACGAGGACTACCTCTCCTTATTACCCTGACTAACCCTTAGGTCTCTGTCTCTGTATGTATTTCAGGAGCTGAAGCAGTACTACGAGGCCTACCTCTCCTTATTACCCTGACCAACCTTTGGGTCTCTGTCTCTGTGTGTATTTCAGGAGCTGAAGCAGTACTACGAGGACTACCTCTCCTTATTACCCTGACTAATCCTTAGGTCTCTGTCTCTGTGTTTCAGGAGCTGAAGCAGTACTACGAGGACTACCAGCAGATGAAACGGCAGCAGAGAGAAGAAGCTGAAGCTGAGCAGGAAGTTGTCCCCAGTAAATACTTTTATATCAAATATAACAGATTAATAATCGTGTTCCTGATCCACAAATTACTTTAACACTTTGCTGTGTTCAAGTTTTCTCTCTCGTCTGTTTTTGTCATTTTTTGCGTTTTAGATCTATTTTGACTGTCAGTGAGGTTGTGTCTCAGTACTACCTGTCTCTGAGGTTGTGTCTCAGTACTACCTGTCTCTGAGGTTGTGTCTCAGTACTACCTGTCTCTGAGGTTGTGTCTCAGTACTACCTGTCTCTGAGGTTGTCTCTGTACTACCTGTCTCCGAGGTTGTGTCTCAGTACTACCTGTCTCTGAGGTTGTGTCTCAGTACTACCTGTCTGAGGTTGTCTCTGAGGTTGTGTCTCTGTACTCCCTGTCTCTGAGGTTGTGTCTCTGTACTACTTGTCCCTGAGGTTGTCTCTGAGGTTGTGTCTCTGTACTACCTGTCCCTGAGGTTGTCTCTGAGGTTGTGTCTCTGTACTACCTGTCCCTGAGGTTGTCTCTGAGGTTGTGTCTGTACTCCCTGTCTCTGAGGTTGTGTCTCTGTACTACCTGTCCCTGAGGTTGTCTCTGAGGTTGTGTCTGTACTCCCTGTCTCTGAAGTTGTGTATTTGTACTACCTGTCTCTGAGGTTGTGTCTCTGTACTCCCCGTCTCTGAGGTTGTGTCTCTGTACTCCCTGTCTCTGAGGTTGTGTATTTGTACTACCTGTCTCTGTACTACCTGTCTATGAGGTTGTGTCTCTGTACTACCTGTCCCTGAGGTTGTGTCTCTGAGGTTGTGTCTCTGTACTCCCTGTCTCTGAGGTTGTGTCTCTGAGGTTGTGTCTCTGTACTCCCTGTCTCTGAGGTTGTGTATTTGTACTACCTGTCTCTGAGGTTGTGTCTCTGAAGTTGTGTGTCTGTACTCCCTGTCTCTGAGGTTGTGTCTCTGTACTCCCTGTCTCTGAGGTTGTGTATTTGTACTACCTGTCTCTGTACTACCTGTCTATGAGGTTGTGTCTCTGTACTACCTGTCCCTGAGGTTGTCCCTGAGGTTGTCTCTGAGGTTGTCTCTGAGGTTGTGTCTCTGTACTCCCTGTCTCTGAGGTTGTGTCTCTGTACTCCCTGTCTCTGAGGTTGTGTCTCTGTACTACCTGTCTCTGAGGTTGTGTCTCTGTACTCCCTGTCTCTGAGGTTGTGTCTCTGTACTCCCTGTCTCTGAGGTTGTGTCTCTGAGGTTGTGTCTCTGTACTCCCTGTCTCTGAGGTTGTGTATTTGTACTACCTGTCTCTGAGGTTGTGTCTCTGAAGTTGTGTCTCTGTACTCCCTGTCTCTGAGGTTGTGTCTCTGTACTCCCTGTCTCTGAGGTTGTGTATTTGTACTACCTGTCTCTGTACTACCTGTCTATGAGGTTGTGTCTCTGTACTACCTGTCCCTGAGGTTGTCTCTGAGGTTGTCTCTGAGGTTGTGTCTCTGTACTCCCTGTCTCTGAGGTTGTGTCTCTGTACTCCCTGTCTCTGAGGTTGTGTCTCTGTACTACCTGTCTCTGAGGTTGTGTATTTGTACTACCTGTCTCTGAGGTTGTGTATTTGTACTACCTGTCTCTGAGGTTGTGTCTCTGTACTCCCTGTCTCTGAGGTTGTGTCTCTGTACTAGCTGTCTCTGAGGTTGTGTCTCTGTACTACCTGTCTCTGAGGTTGTGTCTCTGTACTACCTGTCTCTGAGGTTGTGTCTCTGTACTCCGTCTCTGAGGTTGTGTATTTGTACTACCTGTCTCTGTACTACCTGTCCCTGAGGTTGTCTCTGAGGTTGTGTCTCTGTACTCCCTGTCTCCGAGGTTGTGTATTTGTACTACCTGTCTCTGAGGTTGTGTATTTGTACTACCTGTCCTCCAGGAGAGAAGCGTCCGAAGGTGAAGAAGCCGAAGCTGGAGTTCCCCGTGTACGACCTTCAGACGGAGAGCGTGAGTTACTGCCAGCAGGAAACGTCCATCGAAGACATCGAGGACCAGATGGACGACTGGCTGCAAGAACGCAGAGCTGCCCGCAAGAAGGTACTAGATTACTCTGAGAGGTACTCTGATTACTCTGGGAGGTACTCTGATTACTCTGGGTAGTACTCTGGTTACTCTGGGTGGTACTCTGGTTACTCTGGGTAGTACTCTGATTACTCTGGGTAGTACTCTGGTTACTCTGGGTGGTACTCTGATTACTCTGGGTAGTACTCTGGGTAGTACTCTGGTTACTCTGGGTAGTACTCAGATTACTCTGAGAGGTACTCTGATTACTCTGGGTAGTACTCTGGTTACTCTGGGTAGTACTCTGATTACTGTGATTACTCTGAGAGGTACTCTGATTACTCTGGGTAGTACTCTAATTACTCTGAGAGGTACTCTGATTACTCTGGGAGGTACTCTGGTTAGTCTGGGAGGTACTCTGATTACTCTGGGAGGTACTCTGATTACTCTGGGAGGTACTCTGGTTACTCTGGGTAGTACTCTGATTACTGTG